>NC_092208.1:60817795-61084940 GCF_043381705.1 Parasteatoda tepidariorum
CCAGAGTTGAGGTTACTTTGAGAATTCAAAGTTTTATAGTAGCACTTTCAAATGAATCATTGGTTTTCCCTGTTTCCAGAGTAAGTAATTGTTTATATACATAAAACATATATTGGTTGTAATTAATAAAAATTATATGACAGGGAACAGTAAGATAAAAATTACACCACAGGGGTACCATGAAGCAAAAATTATATGACGGGGTAGCAGCAAGACAAAAATTATATAACAAGAGTGGGGTGAAGTGTGTGTCAAATAAAAGAGTGTGTCAAAAAAATTGTATGTATGACAGGTTTGCCCTATAACAAATAATATGTCAAGTATGCTATGGAATGATTTTAACCTTGTAAGGCTGCCGCAACTTTAGAAGAATTTGAGAACCTGTCTTACGACGTACCTTACAACTTCGAACTTTGCCAGCACATGTATCTAACTGAATATCCAATTCAGAATAAGATTTCCTTTCTGTAACAATTTTCTCCTCAATCTCAGCTCTTTCTTGTTTAAATTTGTCATGTTCAAGTGTCATTTCATCATGTTTATTCTAAAATATAATGAAACCTTTCATAACAAATTAAAAACTAAAATAAGCAAATTTTTGTTTAATACATTAAAAATAATATACATAGCTAAATGCATCATTAGAAGACAATTGTCATCTTGCCATTTCCTGCTGCTAGCTGGTTAGTTGAAGTTAATTGACACAAAAGCTAGAAATGGCTAAACAGCACATGTCACTTGGTTTAAAATTGACATGTTTAATTTTCTTTTATAAAGTAATGAACATGGTCCTGCTTTTTTGTCATCTCATTGGATAGAAAAGTCCCATGCTATACTTGTAAACAAATAAAAATCTTTGTTAAAATTAGGATATGAATATTATGTATTCATTTCCATTTAATAGTACTTATCTGCTTTATTAATTTATCCCTTATTAACCAGTATTTATTTATCATCTCTTTTTAATATTAATAACTGCCACTATCATGTATTTGATTTTGATAATTATTCAAATTTAAATACATAAAACAAATATCCAGGTTATCATTTCTAAACATTACTTTATTACACAGCATTTTACATTTTTGTTTAATGTATTAAAGTTTTGCAATTATTAAACCGTAATTATGTTATGTATTTATTATGCAATGCATTTAATATCATTCACACACTTATTTAGAGTCTAAAAGAAAACAAAAAGTTCTGTAACAGTAATATTATTCATGGTGATGACTTTTGCTCTGCATAAATTAGATTAAACAACTAACCCCTGTTCAATATATATTATATACATACATATAGCACTTATCTCTGAGGCCAGTTGTCTCATTTCTGAGCGCCATTCCAGGTCTGAGGGATTTTTTGCTATTAAGCCTAAATCTATTAAAATGCCAAAATGTGAACTTGTTCTTTAATAATGTACTGTAAAGTAGATAAAGGACATATATGGTATATATTATTTATTTACATATAATGTATTTACTTAAGTTTTTTCTTATTTAAATAAATTTTTGTATAATTTCTGGTATTTTAAGTTGAGTAAAATATTTTTGATGCTTTAACACAGCAAAGGAACAGAGCAATTTTACATCTTCAAGTTCTAATTATCAATCGAAAACTGTACTGCAAACCCAAATATACACTATAGAGAAAATAAAACTCTCCCTATTACTATAAACAAATTCTATATGCTCTCATTTTAAAAAGCCACCATAAAGCAAGAACTAGGAAAGAATTAGGAAACATTCTTTTTGCTCTGATATGTTTAGATAATTAAGCACCATGTGCATGCGAGTCATATGTCTCTCACTTTCAGTAGAAAGCCAAACCTACATGTATCTCAAATCTGATGGATATACAATGCCATCTAGTGCTAAAAATTATAGTTTTTAGAACATTTCAGAACACTGTCACAAATATGTGGCAGTGAAGGAGAAATTGAGATGGTACACTCTCCTAGGGAGATGTCACAAAAGGGTTAACAATGAACAGTCATCACGAAAAGTTTAACTATAAACAGTCATAACAAAACGGTTAACATTGAAAGAAGCAGGCATTAATCAGGAGTAGGTAGATATTATTTTATCAATCAAAATATTATTACAATAAAACGTTTGTTTTTTCTATAAATAAGATACCTAGATACTGGCAAATAAATAAACAGCAAATAAAAATAGAAAATTAAAAAAAAATTAATTTTCAAAAAAATTACCTTGCTTTCTTCAGCTTCTTTTTTTGCGCTATCTATTTTTTCAAGAAGCTCTTCTTTTTTATCTTTTTCTGTTTCTAATTCCTAAAAATTTTTTTTTTACTTTTAAATTAATTTCAGAGAACAAGATAAGCATGACAAACAATTAGTACTGAAAAAGTGACATGATATAGATATAGTATACATATTATAATCTTGAAAATCTGAACTGCTTTGGAACATCCTGATTTTCTTTTACTTAAACCACTAACGACGTCTAAGCTAGTTGCCCAAAATTAAATGTATTTATCCCAAGCTTAAAGAGTTTTTTCAGATTTTGGACAATTCCGCAAGTCATACCATATATATATATATTGGGTCATTAAGTATGACATGTCCGATTACCTAAAGCCTCAAGTTTGATACCAGATGTCTCCGATATTTCACTTCGATTGCCCTTAATTTATTTGCATTGAGAAGGTGCGCCATCTGGCTTTCAGGTGCACGTTTTTGTTTTTTATAGCCTATCATATTGTCGTATGGAGGTTAAATATTGTAAGCCATAGATAAGACAAAAATGCGAGTTATTTTTGAATATGAGTTCCATTTTGGAACTAATGAAGCGCACACAAGCCGAAATGTTAATGAAGTGTTTGGCAAGGATGTAGCCAACGAACGTACAGTACATTGATGGTTCATAAAATTCCTATCTGGAGATTTTGATTTTCAAAATGAACCCCGCGGGTGGTCTGAGAGCAAGGTGGATAAACAGTAACGGCGGACTTCTACCTTGAGCAGTTTGAAGAAATGATGAGGCAGCTTCAAATTAAGCAGCAGAGATTAGTCAACAGGAACAGACCAATCCTCATGCAGGACAACGCTCTACTACACGTTGCAAGATCGTCGTTACTTAAACTACTGGAACTAGGCCTGGAAACCCTTTGTCACCCACCGTACTCGCGCCAACCGATTACCATTTTTTCCAAACTTTGGGCAATTTTTTGCAAGGAAAATTTTCAATTCCCAACATGCATTGGAAAATGCATATTGGGATTTCATCACCAGTGCTCTCCAGATTTTTTCGCTAGCGGTATTGATAAACTATTTTTAAAATGGCAACGTTGTTGCTTGATACTAATTGATTTGATTTCTATGCCGGTTCGTTTGATAATAATGAATAAAATAGCTATTGGACTGTATTTGAAATTTTATTATCATTGGTGCTACGAGCACGCTCATGCTATAAAATCAACAACCAAATTTCAACTGATTGAGCTTACAAGAAACAGTGGCGAGGATGCTAAGAGAAAGGTGACAAATTGGCGCTATATTTCTGAGATATTGAACAGTTCCATTGATAGTTTAGGTGCATATTTTGATTAATTATATTATTTCTTGCCCAAGATATAATAAACCAAACTTTTGCTCTCAAATCGGACGTTTCATACTAAATGACCCAATATATATATACACATGTATAAACACTGATTCCACTAGACATGATACCCTAGATAGGTACATTTTTTACAAAAATAAGGGTTTCCAATAACTTATTAAATATAATAATCTAAATTTTTAAGTCTTGGAAAAGTAAATGTCTTATGATCAGGAAATATAATTAGTAATTGAATGAAAAATAAGTTGATAAAGAATTAAAAACAAAATTCTGCTAGCTGTCTTTAAGAAATTTAAAATTAGGTGATTTTTTAAAAAAAATAAGAAACAAAATATTTTTTTTCATTCATAAAACATATAATAATCTTAAATGGAACACTTAATATAACATTTTGCATCACTGAAAGCCGAAAAGTACACTTGTTACTTGCACATAAAGGAATTTTTTGAAAAATGAGACTGTAGGACAAATTTAATATAATTTTATGTTCACAAATTGTATGAATTGATTATGTCTCCATAAGGAAATATAATAGATAATGAAAGTTTAAATTAATTGCTGACAGGCATTAATCATTAATATGTTTATTTATATATACAATAATTACATTTAAAGTAATTTTAATAAGTTTTAATTATGATTTGTTTTGCAATAAAATTAAGATTTGATTAGAGTAATTGTTGCATCTTTTATAGTTTAAAAAAAATTCATCTTTATTTAATCAGTTAAGGGGGGAGAGAATCACTTTTATTAAAAATAGAAAGTTTACGAGATTAAAATAATATTTTTTTAAATCTAAGTTAATCTTATTATCTTAATTAAACTTAAGTCAGAATAAAATAATTAGCAACAAGCTCTTCACAGCAATTTAGTTGTTTAATTTCTAAGGTAACCACAGAGATACATTATATGCTTTAATACATTTTGCAGTAAAATCACAATATCATATCTGTCAATCTATAAACTTTATTTTCTAGCGGTAGTAATATGGAATATTGAATTAATATTATGGGCAGAAATATAATTTTTAATTCGTAAAAGCTAAAATACATTATAGAACGGTAATAATATATTTATGCATGAAAGTTTAATTTATTAAATGCAGCCAGGATCAAAATTACCTTAAGTTAAATTTATAAATCCAAGAAATAAATAGAAGCCATAATTTTTACTACCACTTAAAATATAAAAATAAATTTCATGCAAAATGCATAAAAATTGGCAGCTATGTAACATTTATCTACAAACTTTTTCTAATAGTATAACTTTGGCCCAAAATGATTCTCTTTTTAATTCATCGAGTTGTTCATCACTTTTTCGCAACTTCTCTAATCTTTTAACTTCTTTCTCCGTATGATCCAGAGCCTAAAACAAAAACATAAAAATGTTTTAAATAAATCATTTGTTGATTTCACCTAAGTTGTTGTATAGTATTTTAATAAGAGAATTCTTATTGTCACACTAGAGTTTGACTAAAGTTACAGATTAAAAGTAAAAATAATTGTTCTATTTATCCCACAATGATAAGGTTAGAATCAAGGCTTTTAATATTGATATTTAAATTTAGCCTATTTACAATTTTCTCTATTTTTTAAGTATATACATTGATTATCTAATCAACAAATAAAAATCAATAAGAAAAATCACGATTTTTTAAAAATTAAAAGCAGAAAAAAAAGAAGAAATTCTAAATAATAAAAGTCAAAATTATTAATGTAAAAAACACAGAAAATTTTAAAATTAAAATATTTAAAATTTTAGACTTAAAGTATCAAATTTGAGAAAGAATTTAATATATTTAGTGTATATGAGATTACATAAAATAAAAGGCACAATTATAATTATTCTATTACATAATTAAAAAAATCCAATAGTAACTAATATTATATGATTTTCTGATGTACAGTGAACAAATAAAAAAAAAAGAAACCTTGAATAATCTAATCTAATAATGGAATATTTTCATGTACCAACACTCAAGCATAATGTTTTGAGGTCCTGGTGTTAAATAGGCTAATTAATTAGTCAGGGTTCCCACTCTATGATGAGATTGAAATTCAAGGACTTTCCAGGACTTTTCAAGGAACTCAACAAAATTTTCAAGGACCTTAATCTAAGACCAATTTTAAAAATTATTCGCTTCTATTTTACTAGAAGCAACAATGCTTGTTGTGGCAATAATNCGCTAGTATTGACAACATGAATTTAGATAACAAATCATATTTATTTTTAAACATGGCACACAATTTAACCCATTTAGAATCAAGTCTTTGCTCTGACTCAAGAGAACCAAGAAAATCTTCCATTTGCAAAGAATTGAATTGTGACTGCAATTCATCAACTGTTGAGCAATCACCTAAAGATTTCAACAGTCCCGGAAAACGATCAATAAAAAATTTGACACTAGAAAAAGATACTTTGTCAAAGTTTTCCATATTAGCAACTTCAGCATTAATTACTACTTCATCATTAAAGGGAAATTTCTGTCTCATATAGTCACATACTTTGACAAAATATTTTCTGATGTGTGCATAGAATGATTTCTTTTCTTTATCACTCAAAGACTCAACAATTTTATTCGTAGTCTGTCCTACAACTAGATCAACATCCTCCTTTTGGTTATCTCTTGAATAAAAATTGACCTCTAATAATGATTTAGAAGATTTTACAACATTTGGCAACATAAACTTAGATAAAAGTGTTTTAAAAAGTTCATTCATCAACTGCCTCAAGATGTGAATTTTTGGAGATTTACACTGTAATGTCACATTAAAATGTTCTAACACAGGCAGTATATGCAGCAAAAAGTTTACGTATGCCTTGTTAAGGTCAGAAGATAAAAACATGAAAAGTCTTTCTACTCTGGAAAGAATATTACTTGCACTAGAATTTTGATCTAAATTTACATTATCACATACCTTCTGCTTCTTAGGTGCAGGCTGAACATTATCATTCATCTTTCTTTTCCCTTTATCAACAGATTCCGATTTAGGTAAATGAGCAGATGACTTTAATTTTGGAATAGTATATTCTGGTAAGGCAACAGAAGATGAATCTTTTACTTCTTCTTTAAAAAAAGAAGTTAATGGCTCCCATTGTTGCAGTAATCTAGATAAGCAACGTCCTAGTGACAACCATCTCGTAGAGACATGCTTTAGCACCTTTCTAGTTTCTGTATTATGGAGTTCTTGAAACTTTTTAAGTTTCTCTTTCCTTTTAACACTTTTCTCCAAATAAAAAAATATATCAATTATATATTCTTCAATGTTCACAGGAATACAATTAGCCCCCTTTTCTGCAGCTAAGTTAACAAGATGGCATAAGCAGCCTTGCACAAATAATTGTGGGATATCCTTTGTAAGAATTCCCCCAACTCCGTTTTTTTCCCCAACCATAACAGGTGCATTATCAACACCTAATGCTAAGCAGTTCTCCAAAGGAATTTCACTCACTTTTAAACTATCCAAAACAAGTTTCGCTATATTACAACCTGTAGCATCCCCTTCCAGAACTGGAACAGAAAATAAATGTGTTTCTACAAGTAGCTTGTTTTGATCATAACAAGTAGCAACAATAGGAAATAACTTAAAATCTCCTTTGTTGCTTCCATCGGTTGAAATAGAAAACATGTTCGTTCTCAGCATTTTGGCAATATCAATCTTTTCAGAATGTGCCATTTCCCCTATTATGGCAGTAGTTTTAGTTCTGGCACAACCGTATTGTTTGGCTATTTTGCTATCAGGAAACATATTCCTTAATAGCGGACCAACGTGATCAGCCACACTTATGGGAAGATTATGTTCAATAATAAAGGATGTAAACATACATTCCGCCCGAATCACATTCATATCGTTCTGGACAAAGGAAAAACCAAGAGTTTTGTTTTCGGCGAGAGTTTTTGTCATTCGCCGATGCTTTTCTCTCTCAATGTGCTGAGTTATATCTCCTCTGCCTTTGTGCTTTATCAAAATATCCGTCGAACATACGGTGCAAAAGGCATAATTTACTCCACTTTTAGATGAAGTAATAAATGGAAATTCATCAGAATAGGTCTTGTTGAATGATGTCGAATATTTTTTATTCTTTTTTTCTGACATTTCAGTCAATATTTTCAGACAAAATCAAAACAAGTCCAGCACCACGTGAAACGTAATCGAGATCGGAGACGAAATTCAAAGCAAACAAAAAAGTAATTCACTTCACTTCCCAATGTGAGAGATTGATCTTAAATCTTTGTTGAAGATACGTTCGCACACTCAAAAGAATAACCAATCAGAAAACGGTGATTCCGAAGAGAGAGAGGCGGGGCATACGCAATGACGAATCCGAAGGATTGGCTATGATTGGATGAGAGGTACGCGCCGACGCCGCTTCTACGTATATCGCAACTGCGCCGAGAATCGTCATTCTGTGAGGAAATAATAATAAAAAATAAAAAAAAGCGGAGATTTTTGGCGAAACCCCAGAGGTTTAATGATTGTTTAAAAAACCGGAGCCTCCGGTCAAAAACCGGAGGGTTGGCAGGTCTGCTAAAGTTA
This sequence comes from Parasteatoda tepidariorum, assembly GCF_043381705.1. Taxonomy (NCBI): domain Eukaryota; kingdom Metazoa; phylum Arthropoda; class Arachnida; order Araneae; family Theridiidae; genus Parasteatoda; species Parasteatoda tepidariorum. The sequence continues at coordinate 60,825,918 of NC_092208.1, forward strand.
CAGATTAAAAGTGAAAATAATTGCTCTATTTATCCAACAATGTTAAGGTTAGAATCAAGGCTTTTAATACTGATATTCAAATTTAGCCTATTTACACTTTTCTCTATTTTTTAAGTATATACATTGATTATCTAATCAACAAATAAAAATCAATAAGAAAAATCACGATTTTTTAAAAATTAAAAGCAGAAAAAAAAAAGAAATTCTAAATAATAAAACATAAAATTCAAAAATATTAATGTAAAAAACACAGAAAATTCTAAAATTAAAATATTTAAAAGTAACTAATATTATATGATTTTCTGATGTACAGTGTACAAAACAAAAAAAGAAATCTTGAATAATCTAATAATGGAATATTTTCATGTACTAACACTCAAGCATGTTTTGAGGTCCTAGTGTTAAATAGGCTAATTAATTAGTGCAGACGATATTTTAAATGACCAAATCAGACTATGACTAAATGTACTGTACTATGACTAATTCTAACTGTAACTTTATCTTTATTTATTTTTCTTACTTGTGGGCGTTTCTTATGTCTTATTTTGTGGACTTTTAAGTCATTATTAAGACTTACTTTGTGATTGTTTGACATTAATTTATCTTTGTATTTACATTTCAATTTTTCTAATTGTTTTTTCTTATTTGCCATTATGGGACATCGGGGCACTTCAGTTTTAGGTTTCACCATTGACAACAGAAAGGCTCCTGTGTGTTAGCAGGCAGTGTGTCCCCTGATAAAGTACTGTCCTGCTAACACACATCTTTAAAATTTTTTATCGCTTTTGTTTTCTGCAGGAGTTGTTTCTCTGACTTTTAAACGGATTCAGATTTCTAACCCTAACAAAATGGGGGGCTGCAGCAATCTGGAAAATATGACTCTAATAGTTTGGCTAGTAGAATAGTCAGAAGATTGGACCCTTTAATGTTAATTTCACTTTTTGCGCACATCACCATCTTAAGAACTTCTTTTTGACGAATTCTGGATAGTCAGGCTTTTACTGCATTTTTAAGAATTTTTCTTTTGATAGAAACCATACTTAATGATGATAGAATAGTACGATACACAGAAATTTAAAGGTTTAGAATAGTATTTTAAATCAGCGCAACATAATTTTTGAAAGACAACTAGTTAATCAAATGATTAACTATTAACTTTGATAAATTATTAATTTTGATGTTAGATACTGAAATTGGGTAGATTTATTATGCATGCCAATCAAATATTAAAGAGAAAGCCTAATAAATAAATAAAATTAACTCTGAAGACAAGAAATGATGTTTTAAAATTGTCAGACACCATATGTAAAAAAGAAATCTCACTTGTTTCTTAGCTGCAAGATCTTTTGCACTATCCTCATTCATTGCTATAGATTGTTGATACTCAATTTCCAATTTTTGAAGTCCAGTACCTCTGTAAAAAAACTAACAAAACTTTTTTTGTATTGTAGCCAGAATTAATCAACAACTATTATAGATTTCTGCCTTTTATTATGCATTTACAACTCATTAAAAGAATTAGCAATACACCTACACAATTAGCTGGTTAATTAATTCTCGAATTTGAATTTTTCGTCCTATTGTTTACTTTATTAAATTATACTGCTGATATTTTATTTTTAAATAGTCAATGCTAAAAATTTATGCTATTAGTCAACTGAAAAATTCTGCTATCATTCAGATTGCATTAATAATTGTTACCAAATATTTAGTTATAAATATTTAAATGCCAGGAATAAATAATTACATTGATGAAGAATTTTTGTGTTTAATATAGAGAGTATGAGGTGTGTAAGTTGAAATATCTTTTTTAATAAATTATTAAAATATTCTTGAATAATGATTATTAAAAAGGCTTAAAACCTATTCATTCCATGCATTACTGTTGTCTTCAATAAAATTAGATTGAAGTAAATATATATATTTAAAATTAAGGCAGAAAAAAGATTTATAAATAAAATCGATAATTACTTCAAACAACTTTCCTTCTTTTCCTGTTTTGGCCATTAGAAAATTGCGACTTGTATCCTGAGTTAAAACTAAAACCGGATTATCAATCTAATAAAACAGAAGCCTTGCATTAATAATTTGAAGAAATAAATATAAATTTTTTAATTTAACCAATTGTAAACAGGTAAAAAATTACCTGTATATCCATTGCAATCAGAATATTTTTAAGCTCCTCTTTCAATGTAGACTCGATTTTACCTACAATTAATAATAATAGTAAAAATTTCTAAGAATAAATAGAGTTAAAGCTTGTTATAATTAGAACTACTGGCAGCAGTCAAAATTGTTCGTATAACTAACACATAAACACAACTTTAAGGCTGAAACAAAAGCAAAAAAATAAATAACAAGATTAGATAGATGCTAACATGGGAGTAAATGGCTTCCCACACTATTTAAAGCAGTAGCAAAATAACATTTTAAGGTTAATTTAGTTTAATTTTGCAACAATTTTAAGATATTATCTGATCAAAAATATATAAATAAGAAATAATAGTCAACATGTTCAAAGTGCAAAAAAACGGGCGTCTGTTTTAGAGCACTTGAAACNTCTTTATATTTATCTTCGTAATATTTCAAAGATAACTATAAGATGAATTGGTAGCTCATAATGGAAAATATTACTGACCAATTGCAATTGCTAAAGGTGAAATACTGATATCTTAATTTTGAAAACAAATATATTTTATTTTGACAGTGCAATTTTTCATAATAAATGATAAATCAATTTTTAGCTAAAAAATATTTTTGAAAATTGATAAAATTTTCGTATAATTTTATACATAAAATACATACAGGGTATCTGCCACATTTTAGATTTTCAAATTCATGACTTTTCATGATTTTCCATGACTAATTCCAAGAATTTTTCATGACTGAACGAAGTTACTATTTTCTCCCACAAAAACGCAACAATAAATTTAAAAAAGCATTATAATAACGTTAATTGAAATGATAGGTATAACCAAAACTGTTATACTTTGCATCTTCATATTTATAGATTTTAAATTTAAAAAACAGAGTAAAGAAAGAGTTGAAATAATAAAATAACTGAAAAAAATACAAAAGCAAATAATTTTTTTTCCTTTTTTTTCTGTAGAATTATATTCTAAAGATACTTTTCTTGTTCATCAGAAAGGAAAGAAATACTTCTGATTTTTCTGTTCTCATTTAGGAATTAAAAAAATTCGCCAATGACTGTTTTGCTTCAACTGGAATTTTGAATTGATAAAATTAAAAAAAAAACAAAAACAAAAAAAAATTATAAATCTCAGAAGTTTAAAAGATAATTCGCTCTAGATATGATGTTTTTTCTTTCATTTTTTGAAAGAACACCATAATTTTTAAAGAAGATGATAAAATCATTTTATATTCTAATAAAATATGACTGAGTGATGATTTTGTTAAGAATTCAGATAGTTGGAACAGGATGAAATTGGGGGGAGGGGGATTTCATTTCAAAAATTAGATTTTTCGGAGACCTAAATCCATGACTCTCCATGATTTTTTCTTAAAAATAGTAAAAATCATGACATTTCATGACAAATTTTGTTCAATACTGAAATTCATGACTTTCCATGACTTCCCAGGTGCGCAGATACCCCGTAAATATAAATGCCCAAATAAAACAAATGTCTTACAGATATCAATTTATTTACATAAGGTGACTCAAAGCTGTAAGTCAGAAAATTTCTGCCAGATTTTTTTTTTTTTTAAACCAATTTATTTGGAAAAAAATATTGATATTTTGAACCCTTTCAAATTAATGATTTTCAAAGTATTTTAATAAAATTCCCAGATCTTTCCAGATTGATAGAATTTTCAGATGGTGAACAAACAGGTTTTGTGCTACGTGCGACCTTGTATTGTACTTGTTATTTTGTTTTATTTGTGACAACTGAAGCAATAGTGTGGGCAGTATCAATATCTGGGACAAAATGTTTGAAGTGCCATGAAATTATTTAGACTGTTTAAGAAGGCTCCTTAGTTGCATTAAATGATGCTTTTTCACAAAAAAATATGCTATTTTAATGACTGATTTAAGACTAACAGACAGTAACAGTAACTGTTTTCAACAGTTACTGCCAGGTCAAGTTTAGCCTAATTTCTTTAAGAAGGTAGAATTAGAATTTATAACAGACAGTAAGTTATAAATAGAAGCAATAACTTACACAATTATCAGAAAAATATGAAAACTCAACGTTAAATAATTTATAGAGGCTAGTCAGTTATATTTAAAAAATAATTTGGAACAAGAAATTTGTAAAAAATCTTTTTGTTCAAATTGGCATTTTAATCTTAAATCAAATGAAATTTAAATGTTGTAATGAAACTTTTTTTAAGAAATAATAGCAACAAACTAACTATAATAGTAACATACTTGTTAGAATTACTAACTTATTGGCTACTTACTGTTAATGTAAATTTTAAAATGGATAATTTTCCAGGCTTGTTGCATGATTTTTCAAAGCTTTGGCCAAAAAATGCTAAGTTTTTCAGGTTATCTTGACTCAGTAGGAAGCCTCAGCAATATAATATCTTATTCTGATAAATATCTGATCGTAATTTTGTAAGTGTTTCACCACATTTAAATTTTTTATTTAAGGATAGAAATAGTCTTAAATCGAGTTGATAACTAAGATTACTGGAACTGTTTCTATGTGCTTCAAAATATGAAATTCTTAATAAGTTAATTTATAAAAATTATAGATATATTTACCACTTGAATTTTTCAGTTTATATTTGCCTGAATTCCCTTCAGAACTTATTTCTCTTTCTACAATTATTTTATCTCCATATTTTTCGGGTTTGTAAGCATAGGGTCCGCAGTTTTTTAATGTAACAGATACATGTGCTGTGCTACAGAAAACAAAATAGATCAAAACAAAAGATCAATAAGTTATAATTCAACAAGCTATTACATAATCAAGCATCATTTTAGTACATGCAACTTTGGTCATCAATCAACAATTACTGTGCTCTTGTGTGAGCTATATTGGGCTAACTATATTTATTAGTTTCAATTGCTGGAAAAACAGCTGAACATACTTAAATAATGCTATGGTTAATGAAATAGTTTAGTATAGCTGAAATATCATCTCGCTTTGAGTGGCCACCATTTTTTAAAAGACCAAAATAAAAAAACAAAATTCCCTGCATTTTCCCTGTTATTTTAGGTGATTTTTAAATTGCCTGTATTTTCCAGGTTTTCCCTGTTCTCCCTGTAGAGGGGCAACCCTGTATTACTAATAACATAATCAGTTTAACAAAATTCCTCAAGAATGTTTATTATTAGATATTATTTTGAAAGACGAGATGGAAGATCAATCACCAGCTATTGTTTGAACGTGCATGACTTAAATAATTCAACTAAAGTAACATTTTAAAGGGAAAAAAATTACTCTATCTAAATTGAGCAAGATCATTTTTAGTATTTACTTTTATAATACTTAATTCCCATTTTTGTTAACTAAAGCATTCCCGGTTTCCTTAACCAGGCAATAAATCGGAAAATATTTCGCTTATAAAAATGAAATTATCTCACAATTTAAAAATCACCATATAGAATGTTAAATTTCTAAAAAATAGAATACTTTACCCAGACAATGCAATGTATATTAGTTTGATGCAACGTCTGGTTGATTTAAATGGGCACACACCTACTCTTTTGTCTGTTGAGATTTAATGCATTAGTTGCAGTTTTTTCGTTAAAAAGTACCCTTTATGTAATTGTGCATCATTTCTATACCATCAATAATTAATTTTGTTTAAACACTCATTAATAGCAGCAGATTAACTTGGTAAATAATATTTCCTAACAATAGGTGGTATGCATTTATAAAAGGCTGACAAGATATGAATTTTGATGCACAAAAACTTTGGTGGGATTGCATACACTTTGAAATCAATAATAGGACTATCATTTGATTTTGCTGAGTCTACTATTATAAATAGTTTAAATCAAATTTCTTTTTTAAATGCTTTTGTAAGTTAAAAAATAACAACTTATATTATTTCCTTTGATATAATATCAGCATACGTAAGGTGGATTCAAATTTCATTATAATAGGAAATTTTTTTACTTTGAAATGGTTCTTACTTCAAAATTTGCACTTGTCAAAATTGTTAAAGTTTTATTAAAAATACAGAGATTTATGCATATTGCTACAGATTGAGAATAGCATAACAAATGACTTCCCAAAAATCAAATAGATTTGATGCTAACTAAAGTTTTCATTTAAAAATGATCACACTACAATGGATTTATCTCAATATGGAATTAAACTGTTATAAACATTGACATTATTTTAAAAAAAATTACTTATTTTTGTGTCTAAACAATAATACACATTAAGAATAAAATATAATTCTGAATTAAAAAAAACAAACTTAATGTATTATTTTCCAGTCAAGTGCTTACTTTTTACCAGTCTTCACAAATCCTTTAATATTACTATATCTTCCAGTGACGCTAGATTTTCCACCAAGCGCTAAAATAATTCCTGTCATAACAGCACTTTTTCCACCTTAAAAAATTAGAACATAAGGATTATTGAAATAAATTATTGTCCAGTACAAGTCTAACTATCCAAAATTCAACTAACAGGAAGGCTCAAGTAACCAGAATTTTCGGAAATAAATAAAAAAAAAAAAATATCATTTGGAAAACTAGAAAATCTACTGTAAAATTGTTGTGATGTCAACCGACGCCACCATCCATCATCACTACGAGTCAACAACAACAGCCTGTAGTTTCTGAATAGCGGCGCTGCCTTACCTTTCCAGAAAGTATATATACACATTCCTAATAGATGTTCATCGCTAACCTTGTTATGTGCTGCAAGTATGTTATTGTTATGTCATGTTTTGTTAATTTATTAAACTTATACCTTAGTTATTATATGTCTTACTTGGATACCACCAAGGATACTTCACAATACAATACGTGGCGACGAGAAGGGATTGTATTCCACTGATCCTACTTCACGAAAATTGGAATCCTACCGCACGGCATGACGAAGTTCAACTGCAATTGGATTTTTGTGAAGATGCAATTGGATTTCAACTGGATTTCTGTGAAGAAGACTGCCGACCATGAGTTGTTCATGAGATTCAATACCGGTATTATTTAATACTTTCGGTAGGTGTTTTAAATGCGTATTTCTATTTGCGTTATCTTCAAGTCAAAAATCACACAAAAACTGCATTGCTCTGCACTATTGTAATAAAATTAAAGAAGGAAATGGACTTTTTGATGTAGAAAAGCCACCAACTTGAAGCTTAAAGCTTGGACAAATGGTTAACAAAAAATAAAAACAATAAGTTATAAATTACAAATGCCTCAAATCCGCATAATCAGAAAACAGAACATGAACTCCTTTAGTAAAAGTTAAAATTTTTTGATTGCAATTTTTGTTTACTATTTTATTTTCAATTAATTACAAATTCATGAGCATAGGTTGGGTTCCAATGAGCANGAAAAGCTTGCAAACGAAAAAAATTTTAAACTGTCTAAACAATAATACACATTAAGAATAAAATAAAATTCTGAATTAAAAAAAAACAAACTTAATGTATTATTTTCCAGTCAAGTGCTTACTTTTTACCAATCTTTACAAAATCGTGAATATTACTATATCTTCCAGTGACGCTAGATTTTCCACCAAGCGCTAAAATAATTCCTATCATAACAGCACTTTTTCCACCTTAAAAAATTAGAACATAAGGATTATTGAAATAAATTATTGTCCAGTACAAGTCTAACTATCCAAAATTCAACTAACAGAAAGGCTCAAGTAACCAGAATTTTCGGAAATAAATAAAAAAAAATCATTTGGAAAACTAGAAAATCTACTGTAAAATTGTTGTGATTTCAACCGACGTTACCTTCTGTCATCACTACGAGTCAACGACGACAGCCTGTAGCTTCTGAATAACGGCGCTGCCTTACCTTTCCAGAAAGTATATACAGTCAAACCCCGCTATAGTGAACCTTCAACGGATCGAAATTTCGGTTCACTATAACCGAGAGTTCACTATATCCGTTATTTTTCCTGAATTTCTGTTATTCCGCTTTTTAAACCTGTCTAACCTGCCATTCGAGCACATAAAAGTAGTTTCTATAGATGGTTTTAAAAATCGGTGTATGTATTTATTTTGAAGTACAAATTTCAAAATTCTTACAAAGAAAATGGGGGGGGGGGAATCAGTCGAAGACAGAAAAAAGTTCATTATATCCAACTTCCTCACTTTTTTGGTTCACTATATCCACTAAAAATAATATTATACGAGTACAGCAAGGCACGGGACCGAGCATTTTGTTCACTATATCCGGGAGTTCACTATAAGCCGTGTTCACTATAGCGGGGTTTGACTGTATACACACTCCTAATAGATGTTCTTCGCTAACCTTGTTACGTGCTTATAATCACAGTAATTGAATAATTGCTCACTCTACCTTAAATTTCACTAAAATATAAATAGTCAGGGAATAATAACCTATTAAAGACTGCACAAGTTCAAATATAAAGTTGCTTTAAAGCCAGTTTGGAAGAAAACAAGAATTTTTTTTTGTTTTTCCCTTTTTCGCTACAAGGAAGAGAGAAGGATGAATGGTAAAAAAAGAGAAAATATGAGGCAGATAATGTTAAACAGCCTATAGGAAAATAATAATTATAAGGATTGTGTTTTAGTGAGTACCATTTAATTTTTCAATTTCTACTATTAGTTCACACTCTCTCTATATATATTTATATATCTTGATTACATTTTCAATCATAAATAAAATACTTTTTATTCATCCACACAAGTTCCAATACATTTTTTTAAACTTGTAGTAGATGAAACTTGATGCTAATACAGTTTTTGTCTCAAATATTAATTCATTAATTAAATATACCGTCATTCTTGTGCAGCGGGGGCTACTTTGTGCAAATTCGAATTTGGCATTTTTCAAGTGCTGCTATTCAGTATTATGTTTATTTCATGTTAAAAATGTGTGGAATTTGAAGATAGAAGTCTCTTCTATTACTACAAAAAATTTTTCGAATTTTAAAACAATCTCAGAGTGTGTTTTGTTCATCCAATGTCAACAACTTTCCGAGGATGTCGGATGTCGAAAAGTGTGTGTGGAAACTTTAGCTGTGAAATGCAAAGACGTTGATAAAACAATTGTCGTAAGTGCAAAATTTTTTATTTATATATTAATAAACAATTATATCATGTTAGCGTTAAAAAAATTTGAAAATTAATAACAAATAAACGGAAAATGAAAAAAAATGCACTTTGGGGCTACTTTGTGCAAAGTTTCATTCGTTTTTTTTTTCGACAGAAAAATGGTCAGACGTTATAAAAAAATACCTGGAACGAGAAACTACCGTGATTACACTTTAGAAAAGCTGCAACAATGTTTGCAAGCAGTTGCTGGTGGTATGTCGATTGCAGAAGCTTCTCGGAAGTACAAAATCCACAGAAATACTATCTCTAATAAAATTCACAAGAAACACGTGAAACGTGCTGGTAAACTATTATTTTTCTTCTACAAAGATTTTTCTAATGAATTAATCAAACGATTTAACACATAAAAATATATTTTATAGGACATCAGGTGATTTTGACAGAAACTGAAGAGCAAGTTCTGTCATGTTCATTCAAGCATGTTATGTTCAAATTTATCAATATTATAAATGTTAATGAATATGTAATAATTATTATTTTTGAAATTTCATCCATTTCAATGTTCAAAAATGTATATGGTTTCCTTTTGTTTAAACTCAAATGTTTTGAAATAAACATTCTTTTTAAGAAAAAATTCTTTATAAAAAATGGTTTTTTAACGCTGAAAATTATTTTCAAACTAATATCTTTACATATCTTGATGTTTTTGTTATTAAAAATGTCAACAATTAACTTTTTTAACAATTTTATATCAATATTTTACTAAAAACATGATTATTAAACTGAATTCCTATCGCTGCACAAAGTAGCCCCATTTGGGGGCTACTTTGTGCAAGGTATGTTTTGACTTATTATCCGTAAATATTACATTCAAATAATGCCAATATTGATCAAATTCACTCGTCTGAATCCAGTTATGAATCTAATATCGATAAATTTTACTAAAGTTAGAATTAACATAGTTTTTTTACATGTCAAAGTTCAAAAACTGCAAAATCCTGCACAAAGTAGCCCCGAATGACGGTAATTAATAAATTTTAGTTTTATATGAGAGAAAAAATTTCTTTTACGTAAGATATTTAGCAGAATATAAATTTAGGAATAAATACTGTCAGTGGTGATGTGTGTAGATCAATGGTAAAAATATTCTTTTTTTATTCTGGGTTCTAGTCTCAGTCAATGATGGAACAAAATGAAAAATGTGAATAAATTAGTAAGAGAGATGGAAAGTGTGCATGTGTAAGAGAGAAGGATTTTGCTTCACAAACGGACAATGCAAAAAGAAAATACAACAATACGCAAGCGACAATTAAAGAAAAACCAAAATTGCCAAGAAAAGCTTGCAAACGAAAAAAATTTTAAACTTTATATAAACAAGTAACTAAGACTCTTATAAGATGATTAAAGAAAAACAAAAATTGCCAAAAAAAGCTTGCAAATGAAAAAAATTTTAAATTTTATTTAAACAAGTAACTAAGACTCTTATAAGATGATTAAAGAAAAACAAAAATTGCCAAGAAAAGCTTGCAAATGAAAAAAATTTAAAACGTTATTTAAGCTAGTAACTAAAAAATTTTTTTTTGGTGACCTAAGTAGCAATTGACATCACTTTTTTTTTTATATTACTTGCTTTTAATTAAATTCATTATCAAACAATCCCTGATCTCTTATAAGAACAACAATGAGTATTAAGTAGATTCAAATGCAAACTCTTCCTTCTTGCATTTCCTTTCACTTAGCAATCTCAGTTTTTTTCTTACAAACTTTAATAATTTTTGTTTTGTGTAATTTAGGAAACTATTTTCAGCATTAAATCTCCGTTTTACCAATTATTAACAGTTTATTTTCGTTTTTCTTTGCATTTAAAAATCCATTTTTCAAAATATTTGTCAGTTCCTTATTTATTTTTAATGTATACTTATCATGGATAACTATTGAAAATTTATTTTTTACATTTATTCTTGTTCTAAAAGCAGAAATTTTGATAATTGCCCTAGTTTTTGTCAGCACTTTGATTGAAGCACTGCATTCACCCAATAAGTACAGGGTATCTGCTACATTTTAGATTTTCAACCCATGACTTTTCATGACTAATTCCTAGAATTTTCCATGACTTAACGAAGCTACTATTTTCTTCGACAAAAACAACAACAAATTCAAAAACGCATTATAATAACATTAATTGAAACGATATATATAACCAAAACTGTTATACTCCGCATCTTCACATTTATAAAAACAGAGTAAATAAAGAGTTGAAGCACTGAAATAGTTGGAAAAAATACAAAAGCAAACATTTTTTTTCTTTTCTTCCACGTAATTATATTCTGAAGATACTTTTATTACTCATCCGAAAGGAAAGAATTACTCATTTTTCTGTTTTCATTCTGGAATAAAAAAATTTTGCCACTGACTGGCTTGCTTCAGCAAGAATTTTAAATTGATAAAATAAAAAAAATAAATAATAATAAAAATTCTGAAATAACAGAAGTTTAAAAGATAATTCGCTCTAGAAATGATTTTTTTTCTTTCATTTTTCGAAAGAACACCATAAATTTTAAAGAACATGAAATTCCATTTTAAAAATTTAATTTTTCAGAGATCTAAATCCATAACTTTCCAAGATTTTTCTTAAAAAATAAATAGTTAAATTTATGACTTTCCAGGTGCGCAAATTAAAGAAAACTGAGATTTTTAATGACAAATCAAAAAAAAAATAAAAAATTTAAAACTATATTTTAATTTTTTGCTTTACTCGTATTTCTTCCACATTGCAAATTAAGCTTAACTATTTCGATCTATTATAAACATTATTTATTTTCAAATAGCTATCAGTCTTTCTGTTATTTCTCTTTCAAATTGTTAAGAACAACTATAATAGTTTATATTCTCATTCATTATCATTATTAAGATTCTTGATAAGCAGTGATTCAAATCATCTTAAAGTTTATTCCTTTGCGTTTTTTCCACAAAATAAGGTAATAAGGTGTGCTGAGAATTCGGCTGTTAAGTAATAAAAACAGATAGTATTTAAATATGTTTTTTTCTGTTATTTTGTTGCATTTCTTCCCATCTAGCAAGTTCAAACTTTTTTTTATTAATAATTACTGTGGATAATGATTATAATTTCTTCTTTAATTTTCTTATAAGCATAAATTCCATTTTAAATTTTTTTTTTTTTACAATTGTGACAATATTTTCCAGAAAACAGGGAAATATTAAAAATCAAGATTTTTGACGCTCGGAATTTGCTGATCCCCACTCATTTGGGATAATCGAACATTCTGTATTATTAAGAGAATATAACAATAAATAGGTACTTGGGATTGGATTTTATATATCTCTTTGTATTTTTTATTTTACTTTAGAGTCGACGATATATGCTTATCAAGTATCAGACATTTAAATTAGTAAACAGTTTTTTATCGAATAATTATGCAGTGGAGAAAAGGTTTGAATAGAAATTTTTTTAAAAATAAATTTATTTTATGACGCAATTTAATTTTTGATTTTACCTTCAACATATTTAGCCTCAAGTCAAAATCACACAAAAACTGCATTGCTCTGCACTATTGTAATAAAATTAAAGAAGGAAATGGACTTTTTGATGTAGAAAAGCCACCAACTTGAAGCTTAAAGCTTGGACAAATGGTTAACAAAAAATAAAAACAATAAGTTATAAATTACAAATGCCTCAAATCCGCATAATCAGAAAACAGAACATGAACTCCTTTAGTAAAAGTTAAAATTTTTTGATTGCAATTTTTGTTTACTATTTTATTTTCAATTAATTACAAATTCATGAGCATAGGTTGGGTTCCAATGAGCAGTGTTCTCCCTAAGCACGATTAATAATTATTTTATCCTTAGAAGGAGGGGCCACACAGCCTGCTCTTTGATCCCTTCAAATGCGCTCTCTTTGTCCTTTTTATACCAGTAAGTCGCCATCTCTTAAAAACATTGCCTTTTTATTCATATTCTATTTTGAAAAAAATTAATTCACAGTTTAAATAATTACACACTAGAAAATTTTTTCTGTGTTTACAGGTTTAATTCTTATTACTATAACAAATATTTACTTCGTTCGGATTATTCTCAACTTGTTAAATTTTTGTAGGTACCTCTCTTTTCGGGAAGGATATTAATAAATTTTCAGTGATTTTAAAATTATTTTATAAATAAATTCCTTTTTTTAAAAAATATACTCTTAAATATTCCTTTTCTCAGAATTTTTAGTCTAAATCGTTTATCAATTAATTATGATTCTTTTTTTGAAAATTTGTGCACAGAGATTTAGCATGAGTTTATAAACTACAAATTTTTTGTGTTTTTTGATAATGAGAGAGAATTTTGTTTTGAAATATGCACATGAAATAGTATAACATGGTAATTAAAAAATTGTTGAGAATAAATTCAGTTATTACATAATAATACACATTTTAATAAATTTTTATGGTGTTAAGTGAGCGTCCTTTTAAAATTTAAAGTGCCTTTTTTCAGAGGTAGCGCCTTGCCCTTTTTTTATTCCAAGCGAGAAAAATGAGTCACATGTAATTACTTGATTTGCTTACATTCTTACACACTATTCATCATACAGTTTGACAAACTATAAAAACACCAGTGAATACATTTCGATTCAAACAAAATTTTTGGATATGAACTAGCATACTAAACTACATGATATAATATTTTTCGAAAATAGTTAGTACTTACTCCCATTTTGTCCAACAATGAAGTTGACATGTGGATCAAAATCAAATTGCAAATGATCATGGCACATAAAATTTTTCAGAGTGACTGATAAAATGATGCCAAGCTAGAAAATGATTAAAAAAAATTTTTTTTTTTGGATACTGGTACAAATAGAATGCATAAAAAATAGAAAGCTTCAAAGATCAATAAATAATTGGAAATGTTCTCCTACAATGGATTAACAGTCCTTTAAGAGGATTTTTATTTGAATACAATAAATGCAAACAATATTTTTTCAAAAAAAAAAAATAATAATAATAATAATTTCTCCAAACTTATTGAATAATGAATATAACTGATAAATATAATTGATTAATATATTAAAAATTTACATTAAAAAAAATCTAACTATACAAAAAACAAACAAAATAACTTCTTAATAAGAAGCGAGTACAAAGTAATTAATGGTTGATTTAAATTTAACTTGGTAATTTTGGCAGCATCTGCATTTGTCCCATTTAACAAGTTACAGTTTTGAGGTTAGCATTAGACTTTCAAAACAAATTTTTAACTAATCTTTACAAATTTTTCATTATAAACACTATTTTTGACATATTGGATTTTTGGATTGATATTTCATTGAAAATTTATTTCATTCTGCTATAATTGTATGATGATTTTATTTCATTTATGAGGTAAAAACTCAAAAATATTTGAAATTAGGTTGACTTGAATTGAATTAGGTTTTTGTTTGTTCGTTGAATTAGGTTTTGTTTTTAAGTCTAAATTATGTATTTATTTGATAATTATTTTCAAAAGTTGTGAATTCTGAATTGACGTTTGCTTAATATCCAAATATGAGACAATTTAGAAAATATAAATTCAAAACGAATGCATAGAAGACCATAATTATTTTCTTCATCCTTTAAGTGATACATTTTATTTTAAGTCATTTGAAAACTTATTGGCAGGAGTTTTAAAATGAACAGTGGTAATCTGGTAGGTCTGATGAGGAGCACTTTCAGTTGTCCATACTCTCTATTTTTTTTAAAGTGTTTTATAGGCTTAAAAATCAAATGTCCATGTTAAAAGTAATCTAAATGGACTCCGCTTCCTCTTTCGGAGATTCTAATAATAACTTCCTATTCATTAATATATCAAAAAGCTATTTGAATATTGACTTTTAACAAAAAAATGTTAAACACTAGATTAATTATTACAAAACTATATCTTTAATTTACTTAAAATTATTATATAAGGTTTTCAAAATTGCAAGACATCAGTTTTCAATTAAAGCAATACCAATTGCCTAAAACATAAAATGAATTATAGGAATTTGCTTGGAAACTGGTGTTTTTACCTGAATCTCGATCATTCAGATTGATAATATGGTTGTAAAGTTGGTTACAACGTAGGGCACGACATTATATAAACAAAGCAAATTTACATCAAACTTTTGCAAGATTAAAATTTTAATTACACCCAAAAATACATTTGTATAAAAAAAATACTTACACCACCTTGAGAAGTTTCAGGTTTTAACTTTTTACTTTTTTCAACAACATTGTCAGACGCTCTCTTCATATTTCTAAAACTTTAAAAAAAAAACATTTGTGAGAATAAAAATGTGTACAGAAAGAAAAATGTATTAATTAGATATTAGAATTTTTTTGTATTACTAATGAGGAAAGTAGACACTTTGAGTATCAAGTATCCGTTGAATTGAATTTTTATATACTTTAGGTTGGGATTAAAAACACAAGGCAGATTACTGAATGACTGGTGATTAAGTTGGCTGCAAATTTTTTCATTTTAAGTCCCAAATATTTTATTGCACCCGTGTAGATTTTAAAAGTAGACTACAGAATAACTACCACAAATGCTTTAAAATGAATCGCAATTTATTTAAACGTATTTTTTAACATGCCTGGATATTAGTGGAATTTTTGAATCGTGTGATAATGAATAGCAATTTGTATACAGAATTATACATAATACATATCACAGTATGGCTCGTAAATTTTTATTTGTAAGTCACCTACATAGGAATCGCGATTCGTTAATCCTTACAGTTCAAAATTGTTAAGTGTGACATTTGTAAATCACGTTCTTGAAAACCAAATCGTTTAAATGCTAACGATTTCTGATTCGTAATTTATGTAATTCTTGTTCCTCCCGTGATATGTTCCAAAATGAGGTTGGAAAGGATTATAAGGGAAAATTAAGAAAAAAATATAGGAAAAAATGGAACATATAGGGAAAAAATGACATCCGGTGGCTGAGCGGTAGCGCTTCACGCTGTTGTGCCACAGGTCCATGGTTCGATCCTCGGGCAAGGTTGACGCAGCCTTTCATCCCTTCAGAGGGTCGATAAATGAGTACCAAGCATGCTTGGGAACTAAACACTGGGGGTTCTGCGTTCGGCTGACCACCTGACCGGAACATCTGCTAATGCACCACAGAGCCCAAGGTCAAGAAAACTGAGATGGGCACAGTAGGCCTTGGCCCTCATGGGCTGTCGCGCCGCTGAGTTTAGTTAGGGAAAAAATAGGAAATATAGCAATTTTTCCAGATTAAATAAGAAATATAGGAGTGCTGCGAGGCCTGTATGATGGGGCAATTTTTAAGAGTCATTCTATTAAACACCATTCCTTTTTCTTGAAATAAGGATTCTAGAAAACTAAGATTTTCAGCTGTAAATATTTTCTTCCTCCAGAATTCAGATCAATTTTTATTCTTTCCGTTCATTTTTGAATGTTTTGTATGTATCTCTTTATTTATATGATCATTTTTATGATAGCGCAGCATTTTTTAAACCGTTTCTGACAAATTATGTTTCCTTGTTCTTTTTTTTAAATGTTGTATGAATATTTTTATTTTTATAAAACATTCTTTTTAGCATTTAAGCTCAGTTTTAAAAGATTAAGATTCTTCCTCCCTACTTCTCTTTCTATCAACTTTAAATTTATTATTTAAAAAAAAATTCAAATGCGCTGGTTCAAAAACTTGCACAGAATGTTTAAATGTAGGGAGTAGATATAAATAAATCTGCTTTGTAACAGGTTATTTAAACAGTTTTTTTCATGTTTAATAAGCTAAACTGGAGTTAAATGAATTTATCACTTAATTGCAATATCAAATGAAGCCATAAAGTTCCTCAACAATTTATAATATTGTGTGACCTTGCCAATCATTTTACCAACCAGTATTTGTCTCCATATCACTGTCAAATAAATTTAACCATCAATCGGAAATTTCAAAAACTTTCTAAGTGGCTAGTGCATTTAAATTTTATTTGAAGCTTTAGTTGTGATTGATGTGGAAGTTCCAATTATTTCCTACGTGGCGCACATAAAGTTTATAGCCATAGCCAATCGAAACTTCTAAGGTTTTTGATGCAAATTAACAATAACTTTCGTTTGTTTTAATAATAATTTCTTTTTCATTTAATTTTTATTACTATTTTATCATCTAGTTATTTGATTTGATAGAAGGTTACTTTAGAGTTGCTTTTTTTTTTAATTATCTTCCATTCCTTTAATTTTCTTCTTTTTATATTTCAAACAGGTATTTGGTTGAGAAAACAAAATGTTAATTTTTTGTTGTTGTCATGTCACATACATAAATATATCTTAATTGTTGTTTTCTTGCGTTTGTTGTTCATAGTTCAATTTTATTTATTTGTTGTACTTAAAATTTGCCTAACTAACTTATTAATCATTTAAAAGAAACGCCTAATGATTTTTTTTTAGTACTCGGCAAAATCATAATTCCTTACATTGTAATTTAAATTTCTTCTAAGCCAAAAGGTCAATTTCAGACATTCATGCATTTAACAAATCAATGCAATAAAAAAAAGAAAAATATTCTTTTCCCGCTAATTTAAAATACACCGAAAAGTTCTCATAAATTAATTTATATATCCTTATAACAAATGGCACTAATTTTAAGTTGCATTTTACTGAATGAAAGTTATCTAGAAAAAGTAAATTTGAAAATGTTCGTATGTCTAAATGAAATGATCAAAACCAAGCTATCCACACTCGAAATACTATGAAATACTTTCACAACTTAACTGCCCTTTTCTAGTACACAAAATTGCAATTAGTCCAAAATGAGAAAATTTCCGTGTTCCTATTGCACCGAACTGATTTTAAACTTGCAATTCAATTTTTTAAAAAAACCTTTAAAAGTTTGCCTAGGCGCGGCTACGAGTTACATCCATTTGAGTTTGTCCCCCTCTGTAAAAGATTTTTTTAAAAGTCTTTTGTGGGCCGTTTCCCGATTGTAGGGAGACAGACTTGACGATTATTCTGCTGCAAATCACGATACATAAATCTTTCCTCTAAAATCACGTAATGATTGCAGCACCGATAGTTTTCCGTATTTTTAAATCGTAAGGTATTTTACATTGGAAGAAAATATGTAGTGCAAAGAGCACAACTAAAATTAGTTATTATTAATCCCACGTACCATAAGCGTAAAGTACAGAAGGAAGATTGATTCCGCTGTTAATGTCACACTAGGCCCACAAGGAAAAAAATTATTTCGAATACCAAATTACCCATTGAGAAAAGACACTTTAGAGATACACATTTAAAAATAATCGAAAAAATTAACTAGAACACCACTAAAAGAGAATGTCGATACACATGACAAAATACTTTACTTTGTTAAAGACAATGATTTCAGGCTTAAAAGCTAAAAAGAAAATTTTTTCAATATAAAACATCAAAAACATAATAATAGTAGAAAATATGAAGCATTACATTACATTTGTTCAACGACTCAACTAATATAATATGTCTCAGATTCGACCATTTCGCTTCAACTTTTAAGTTTGTTTACAATATTGTTATGATGGATTGATAGATCATATATGAAGTTACAGTTAAATATTTAGAAGGGATAGCAGCGGTGGCAGAGAGAGGTGGATATAATTAGTTTATAACTGTAAATCGCCATCTAGTGGACATTTTATTACATGCTAGAAAAAAAATCTTTAATTTAAAATTTTTTTTTATCGCTGCATTGTCCCGCAGTGGACTGATAGTTAAGACACGGTTCCCAGCATATCACCGACGTCAAGCATCACTGGCTGCGGTCAGTGTGCGGGTGGGTGACCACTTGGATCAGTCTGCGTGGGAACCGAGGGTGTGCGGTATTGGTCCTCGTTAAACTGTTTCATCGTGAAGTGCGGGTCGTCGGGCTACCGAAGCGGGGGTGCCATCCCCTCTGCAGAGGATCAAAATTGTGATGACATGTCTTCGGATCATCCTCAGGGATGTTTCCCAGACCGTCGCCAATAACCTATTGTGCAGCTCTAGTGCGACGTAAATGAACAACAACAACAACATTGCTGCAGGTTCTTATTTCTCTGCACTGAATTACGAAGAATTTCTTAAAATTGCAACCATTGACAGTTTCGGAGGAAAAAAATGTTAACAGCCCATTTCAATGGTTCCGAATCAAATTATTGCAATAAGTGCAGCGAGTATTCGTTGTGCGATTCATAGCACACAATTTGCCACATGGCAATTCGTCACTGGTACAATTCATCGTGAGCACTTTTGATCATAGGTACAACTCGTCGCAACTACAATTCATCGTGTAACTTGGGCACAATTCATCGTAGCGACAATGTGCGTGAGGGCAATTTCTTGCATTTTGGTGCATTTCAATTTCGATGAAATACTCCTAAAACGGTAATCATAGCAATAAAAAGGGTGTTTCTTCAGAAAAATTTATAATACAATTATGGAATTTTTTTGGCAGAGAGCTTTGTTCTGTCGTTATAAATTGTACCTGAAAACTCTCCTCTCTTATATACGCTTCTCCTTCTTAGAGGGAAATGGGGGTGATTTGAAGACGGGAAATTGATTAATTTTCCAAACAAGCTAGTGAGGCCTTGTTTTCGATGTATTTTATCTCGCTAAATTGAATCAAACAAATTTCGAGAGGACATGGTATAATTTAAAAGCTACATGCGTTTTATATACAAAAAGTATAAGTTATATTTGTACCTTGTTACGCATCTGCACAAGTGAGAAGCTGTATCCTTTGAAACTTTCGAATTATTAGTCCCTTTGAGTAGTACTTATTTTCATTCGATTAAGAGAGAATTATTAAACAAATGTCAAAGACGCGTATGTATGATACCATTCACAAAAAATTATATTCTTTGCTCTGTGAAGCAATTATAAAATAATAATCCGCATTATAAAAACTTATTACATAGTTGATAAGATGGTTAATATATTGTATGCCTCCTATGCGATGAAATACAGTTCGTACAGCAGTTAGGGGTCCAGCAGTGGACTCATCGTAAAGACTCGATTCCCAGTGGAACACCGAAGTCAAGCATCACTGACTGCTGTTAGTAAGCGGGTGGGTGATCACTTTGATCAGCCAGCGTAGGGACCGAGATTGCGCGGTATCGGTTCTCGTTAAACAATTCTATTGTAAAGTGCATGACTTCGCGAGCAGGTCGTCGAACTACCAAAGCAGGAGAGCCATCCCTTCTGTAGAGGATCAAAATTGCGATGGCATGTCTTCGGATCATCCTCAGGGATGTTTCCCAGACAGTCGCCAATAGCCCATTGCGTAGCTCTAGTTCGACGTAAATAGCGTACGTTCCTACCTACCTAAGCCTAGGCGTGTCATCATATTAACGAGATCATCTTGGGAAAGATTACTCCACTCAGCACAAATGTAGGAGGTGGTTGATGGGCTGCAGCCAGTTGGCCATTCATGACCCACAAAAGCTCTATTTAATCCGGTGAGAATGGATGGATTACATATGGATGATGTTCTCACGTTGAAGGCATTCGTTTATGATGTTAGCTCAGCGAGCATGGGCGTTGTTATCCATAAACACAAAATTTGTGTCCATGACAACCCCCTAAGCAAACGTTAATGTTGTTCCAGAATGATGTCCCGATAAATTTGGCCTGCGATTTCGATTTGAGCATGCAGATGTGTTCAGAGCTCAGTATAATTCCACTCCAAATGAGCAATCCTGCACCGTCGCAACGGTGTCGTTCAATCATGCTGTTTTGGTGGTAATGGGTATCTGGTGTTCTCCATCGTAAATCAGACTGCTTCTAAACTTACATTCGTCAGAAAACTTCACATAAGCACACTGTGATGATGTCCATATTACATATTATATTCTTCAGGCTAGTCACTGGTGACAGTCAGTTGTCGTGAGCGGAACACTTTTCAGACCTGTGAGTATAGAGTCCAATATTTCCCAAACGTCTGTGCACGGTAAATTTAGAAATTATGGTAACCGTGACTACAGATAGCTTACAAGTTACAAGACAGGCTGGATACAGTGCTTCGTCTCTGCTTCTTTTGACAGTTGCTGCCGAATACCAGTTTTCATTTGGCGTTGTAACTCGGGGGTACTGTAATGTGTACTGACATTTCCATTATCTTTGATTCGTTGTCAAAGCCTAGAAATTATATTTTGGAAAATTTCAAGTACCTCGGCTACTTCCATTTGAAAGTGCTCACATTCCAGGTGGCCGATAATACTACCACTTAAAAATAACTCACATGCGTTTTCTCTGTCATAACTATTCATGACAATGAATGGTTTACAGTACGCTTGTGAAAATTTTTACTTCTTTGCCATCATTCCTGACATGTCCTTAATTTACCCTTTCGTCATTACGAAGAACTGTCGGCGTCATTTGGTGGGTCTCTACAATTAGTATATTATTCTTGAAGATGTGTGTGATAATTCTACGGGAGAGAAATTGTTACTTACTTTGCATTAGGGTTCAATTTCCGCGTTATTCTGAATTATCCGTAATTAATGTACATGAGTGTATTTAATTTGAGACAGTTCAAATATTACAATACGATCTGAAGGGTAAGAAAGAGTTTTGGGATCTGATATGTTATTTACAAGGAGGTGGTGAGGTATGTGTAATGGCTGCTAAGATACTAAAATCCTCTTACTTTCATTTTTTTAAAGTCCCGCAGTGGACTGATCGTTAAGACACGGTTCCCAGCAGATCACCGAAGTCAAGCATCACTGGCTACGGTCAGTGTGCGGGTGGGTGACCACTTGGATCAGTCTGCGTAGGGACTGAGGGTGTGCGGTATTGGTCCTCGTTAAACTGTGCTACCGTAAAGTGCTCGACTTCGCGCGCAGGTCGTCGGGCTACCGAAGCGGGGGGTGCCATCCCTTCCGCAGAGGATCAAAATTGTGATGGCATGTCTTCGGATCATCCTCCGGGATGTTTCCCAGACCGTCGCCAATAGCCCATTGTGCAGCTCTAGTGCGACGTAAAGTAACAACAACATCATTTTTTTAAATGAAAAAAGAGAAGAAAAAAAATTGGAAAAATATTAACTTGGAGAGTTTCATATTTGTAATTAAAGATAAAATTTGGGGAAAGAAAAAGTCTAAAAGAAATTTTTTTTAAATAAGTGTTAGAGGCCAAAACTTTGAACTACCGAAGAAAAACACAAAATATTCCTGCAGAATTCTGAACAAAATTTTTTAAAATAAATTAAAAAGTTAACGTTAGTTATATGGAAAAGTATATTATTTATTTAATTTATTTCTAAAACTACATTTCTATCGTAAAAGTAAGAGCAAAAAACAAGGAGATGATGTTGGAAATTTCTTACGTATTAGTAGAAAGTTAACTTTATCAAAGTTGGTTTCAATTCCTTTTCAGAAAGGTTGAATCCTAAAATATTGATTGATGATAGGCCGAAAATACATTGAGAAAAGTTCATGAAAAAACCATATTCATTTAGTGTAGCAAATAAAGCTTTTAAATGCGTGAAGTGTTCAGATAGATCTTTTGATGCTATAAGAATATCGTCCACAAAAGCAAGCCGTGAGTGACTTCATCAATAACCCTTTGAAAACTAGTTCTAGAATTGCGTCCTCAAACTCTCATATGGGTCGAATGCGATGCATATTGAGGACTAGTGAACGTGTCTAGGATTTATGGGAATCTGATTACATGCTTTAGCAAGGTCGATTTGATTAAATATCTTAGGGCTATGTAAATTTGTGTTAAAATCAGCGATGCAAGGAATTAGTTATTTGTCTTTAACTGTTTGTGCATTCAAAGTGTGGCAATCACCAACTGGTCTCTATTTTAACTATCCTTTTTTGGGTACCATATGAAAATATGAAGCATGGTTGCTACTAGGTGGTCTTATATGTCCTAACTGTATCAGCGTTTCGTTTTTCTCATAACAACAGTGGTACTAGCAAAGTTTTGAATTTCGATGTCGAGCATTGAAATGAGATCTATTACGAGGATTATTGCAATCTCTTTGAAAAAATGATCTAGTTTGAAACGAAAGGCTATAGATCTTTTTATTTATTTTCTAAATTTTGCGAAATATTCTGTCTTCCCTAACCCGAAACAGGAAAAGTTTCAACTGGAGATGGGGTAACTTCCTATACTATATCCAAAATTTCAATAGCTTTGTCGAGGGTTATATCTGAAACCGCTGCTAACATTGATTGGACGGATGACGGCAATTGCTGTAGAAACAACTCCAGCATAAGTTCATTTGGAATGTTAAGTAATTGAGAACAGCTTTTCATAGATCGTCATAAATCAGAAGACATTCTAGAACTTAATTCTTCACCCGACAAAAGTTGTCGAATCTCTTATTGGGAAGAATCCAGAACACTTTTATAAGCTCTTCTTTTAGTATTTTGTATGGGTTAGTTACACCGGCTTCCGGAAGAATATCGCGAGTCACTAGATAATTATATTTTGTTACAGATTCCGTAATTGCTTTAGGGTTTACTGAAGCAAATGTGTTTTCTCACTAAACAAACCATAAAGCAGGGCCTGATCTGTTGCAAACAGGAATTTGAACAGTTGAAACTTCGGGTCACGGCGCAAAGTCTCCAAAAACGAATAACTAAATATTTGTTTCGTTAACGTTTCGTAAATAAACGTTTTATTTTAATTTCATTATAATATAGATTTAAATGAAATTGAAGTAAAAGAAATAAATTTCAAATTTGTAATTNACAGTTGAAACTTCGGTCACTGAGCAAAGTCTCTAAAAACGAATAAAATATTTGTTTCGTTAACGTTTCGTAAATAAAAGTTTTATTTTAATTTCATTATAATATAGATTTAAATGAAATTGAAATAAATTTCAAATTTCTAATTAAAATTTCGTGTAACATTAATCTATAAAATAAAATATCCATTTGAAAATAAAATAAAATAAAAATGACTGAATTAATATTTTCAACTGTTCAAAATACATTATGTGACAATATAATTACTTTCATAACAATACAGTTATCTAAATCTTCTTAAGCGTAAAAAAAATTTGATTAAATAAATAATGATCCAGAAGCACTTATCTGTATTTTAGGTCCAGTCATAAGTAGATTCTTTTCAATATGCACAGTGTAGAATAATTCTTTTTATGAGAAAATTTTCCATTGTTTTTGGAATTCATGCTTGTTTAGTTTCGATGATTCTGATCTGTTTTATGCGTGTAAAGTTTGGGGTCACTATTACGGATAATTAAATTACTTTCGATATTAAATTGTTTTTCAAAGATATAAATAAATGTGCATTTTTATGTATGAAAAACACCAAATTCTTTCTACAAAACTTTATTACTGTCTTTTTATACACAACGTTCTGATCACCTCCCAAAAAACGTTCTAATCATCTGGTCGATTTGCTCTAGGGTTACATTATTTTTAAAATCGGCTTGGCGATAATTTCATTTGCAACTTGTCACTTTTAATAATTTTTCCATTCAGATCAATTAGTATTGATTTTAAAATTATGAGATCACTCTAACATGTGGGATGTTATTCTAGAGAGCAAAATAGTGTTATTTTTATTTTTGATAAAATTGGAATTTTAGTGTAGAATGACAACATTTAAATGTATAAAACTTTCAGAAATCTGTCGATCTTTCCCAATGATTAGCTATTCCGCGAATTTTTCCCCGTCTTAAACTACTATGCCTAATTTAACAATCCTGTATTTCTTAGATTTTTTTTTAAGTGAGTCAGTTAAAATAGTTAATTTAGGACGTAAGTTTTTTTATCTGTAAAAAAGCACTAAAGTTTGAATAAACTTAATTAAAGTCATCAACGATATGATCGGTTTGATTAACGTTCGTAACTTAACTATTGCAGGTTTGTTAGCTAATTTTTTGTGTTTTTTAAAATTAAACTATTGTTGTGATGCATTTATTAATTAGTGCATCATATCACTAGTTGAAATAGAAATAAGCTTTAGATACTTCGCATATTTCGTTCTTTTAGTATTTTAACAAATAGACTTTTAAACACAGCAGTTATATCGAACTAAGTCACAGTTAATGTGGAATTTGATATTCGGATCAATTTTAAGACATTCCTTTCAGCAATTGGCCCTCGAATGCAAACCGCAACAGGTAATTATAGAATTTATGGGAATAAAATCTCATTACCTTTGAATAACATCTCTTCAGAAGCCGAAGTATGTTAGAAAATCCACCGCCGCAGGATAAAAAGCTTTAATTAATGTTAGACTCTTAAAACTGTTTTGTGTCATTATTAAGGAAATGAGCAGTTAACTTAGGCAAATAAATGTAGAAAAAATTGGATCGATAAACCCCCCGAGATATGTCCTGGTTAATTGAGCCCTAATTATAAAACAATTTTTTAGTTTGAGAGGTATTTTCTGAAGAATAACTTTAAAATGCACCATATTTGAATAGATTCATCAAATATGGTGCACTTTTAAGTAACAAAGGAGAGCTTTCTCATAAATTTAGCGATTTATGTTTTAGAAATCATTATTTTTATGTTCGTAGTAAACAAGCGTTTCGTTTACTTTTTTTTATCAATGCCAAAATTAAATTGACAACGACACAGAACATCGATAAATATTGAAGTCTTTATTTTTGTAAATTAATTTTTTTAGTGAGTATTTAATAATTGTTCATTAATAAACGCGTATAAAACGCCGAAATCAAGACTCAAAATTTGAAAAAGTATGTGAAAATGAGCATTTAATTTTCGGGAAAAAATAAGTTATGTTACTATTTTAACCCCTTAACGCGCAGAGTTTTTGAAAAAAACCGGCCAAAAAAAAAGATCAAATATTTTTTATGTAAAAAAACACACTTTAGAACATTGTCTTTTCTTTTGGCGGACGATTTTGATATACTGCGCTTTTGTTCTATGGAAAAAGGCTATATTCAGAGATGCCAACTGCTTCGGACAAGCCGAAATAATTAAAAAAAAACGATAAATAACTTCAAAATATTTTTTGAAAATATTTGACTATTTTTGCTTGCTTTTTAAAAGGTATAGCATGACATAAGTACTATAAAGTGGTGATTTATATAAGTCTAAGAATTATTTAAAAATAGTGGTGGATTAAAATCTACAAAATTGAATTTATTAAACCAAGAATCACAATTGATAAACTACCACTTTAAAATATACATTTGCTGTCCGGAGCAAGTTGGCATCCCTGTATATTTTATTCTTGAATAAATAAGTGTTATAGCTTACAATCCTATGTAAATGATTTTTTTTCTTAGCTTTCACATAGTTATTTTCAATTATATTCGAGTGTGAAAAATTATAGCGGCATGAAATACAACGCCGCTCGAATTATCTCAAGTGTGCACAGTTTGGCATGTTTAGCGCGCTCGAATTAACTCGAGCTCACAAGTTAAGGGGTTAAAGTAGGAGTCACTACATGCTTTTTTTTTTATTAGGTACATGTAACTTGAAGTTATGGTGTTGTAGGAAAAGATAAAACAAACGAAAAGAGTCAAGTTGATAGAAATAGCGCTATATTTATTTCAAAATTTTGATTTGACTCTGGGAGGCAGTTTTAATTTGAGGTTGATCAAAGATTAAATAAATAAAAAAAGTACGTTGAAAATTTAAATAGATGTCTAATAAATTAAATTAATAGTCGAAATGTTCATTTTCCAGATACAATCTCAGCGGAAAATAAATGCAAGCTTAAGTAGGTATCTGATATTATGTTTAGAATCTAGGCTTTAATACAGGATGTGAAAGTGCGCAGTTGATCTGTAAAAATATTAAAAAGTTAACTTAAAGTTTTGAGGAAAAGGTAAAAAGTTGACATTGCATTAGAGAGATAGCGCACTTTCAAGTAGAATACTTACATTACTATGTTCTGTTCAAGCTCTGTAGAGTATTGATATTGTTCTACAGTAGAACATGCTAACTCAAACGTCCGGTGTTACGTGAAAATATTCAATAGAGGAATTTCACACTCTCACATAACATTATGTGTAATTCGAAATAGTCGTGTGGCTGATTAAAGGTGAAAATAAATGAAAATAGATAAGTTGATAACAAAAACATTTAATTCAGGAAACTTTATTGCTTACATCATTCACAGTGAAAAATATATGATGGCATTGTCAGTTTACGTCTTGATTTAACCGTTATAAATACTAACAGCAACGGCTCATACACTCTTACGTTCTTTTATACACATATTTACAAGGCATCTGGCACTATCTATGTTAGGAGGAAGAGAGGATATGATGGACAGAGAGAGATATCCACTGGTCAAATGAGTCTTATGGAAGATTCGAAAAGGGATCTCCGACTAACCGGTATCGATTCAGCTATAGAATTATGCTGGGCAGATATCTTTGGATATAAATAAGATACGGTGAAGCAATTTTAAGTGCAGAGTCCTGAAACGCGTATTTACTCGTCTTTAGAAATGTGTGTGCGATTGAGTATGATATAAGTTTTAAAAAGCTCCACATTTTGAAAATTAGATTGAAGTTTAGAGATTTTTTTTCGATCTTGATATCATTCATATTTGCTGAAACCTTAATATGGTTCTAAGTTTAATCATATTATCGTATTCCTTAAACATGATTACATGATACTATAATTCAATTTGATCGGAAACGTGATTTAATATAATACCTTATTAATGTTACAAAAAACTTGCACCGTAATGCGATTAAACCATTTTTTTTGAAGTGTATTTTTATTATTTTTACAAATACTAAATGCAAAACGCAAAAAGATGCACGCAAAGATAATTAGAATTTTGATCAAATACAAAGGAAAGTTAACTATTTAGTTACAGGGAAAATATATGTACAAAAATTAAGTTAAAAATAAAATTTTGCTTCATTTTTGAAAAACATTTCGTATAAATTATGTATATATTACTAAAATTGACAATTATAAACTAACTAAATTACGAAAATTGGCAATTATAAACTAAATTACTTAGTATACATTACTAAAATTGACGTATAAACAATTATAAAAATAATATAGTTTTATTTATCAAATTCAACTTACTCTCACAAAATGTTTTAAAAAGTTTTGTTTGAATAATATGATAAATATACCACAGGGGCGAATGAATTTCTTTTCTAATCAAATTAATAGTAAAAAAATAATCTACAATGGTTTATGAAAATTTAAAAATTTAAGATGCTTTTTTATTTTAAGAATTAAGACTGTAATAAAACGAAACGAAAGTGATATTGTATTTTTAATCGTTTTTATTAATCAATTTTATGTAAATAGATTTCATTAAATTTATTTTCAAGTTAAACAAATTTAAAAAAATTCAAAAGCCATTTTCTATAAAAAAAAGTTTCATTTTAAGACCCCTAGAAAAAACAGTACAAGTAATGATCGAAACTAAGAAAAATATTAAAATGTTTTGAAAATGGATGAAATTTTTACAAGAGGTGACATTTATTTAGAATACGATATTTACAAATGACTAAGTCTGATAATGATAATGTAGTAATTTCTGGGGGAAACTATAAAACGTGTCTTTGGCAAGTTTTTATAATTTTTTTTATATTTTGATGTACTAAAAACATTCACAAGTGAAATTTTTTATTAATAATTTGTTTTAAGATAAAACTAACGACATTTTGAAGATGATATAGATCACATACGTCTAAATTTTCTGACAATTAAGTCGACAATTCCCTGGCAATAAATGATATAATTGTATAAAGAGAATTGAACGATACCTACCATATTTCAGGACAATTAAAATTGCTTCACCGTATTTTTACAAACATAACAAAAACTAAACATAAATAAATACACAATAAAGATGCACTAGATAGTGTAAAACAAAAACAAGCATTTCTTCACATTAATTTACAAAAACATGACAATCAATAAAAAAAAAGAAATCTGAATCAGAAGAAAATAGCAGCTCCTGAAAATGTCGAAATGTTCTCACAAATACAATCACAGCCAAAAAATTGTGAGCAGAAGTAGGTAAACGGTAATTTGATGAGAATCAAGGCCTCAAAAAAGGTTGTGAAAATGGCGCATTCGATCTTTGGAAAAAAATAAAACTTCAATACTGAGATTTAGAGGCAAAAAGTGGCATGGCATTATACCTGCCTCATAATTTTATTTAAAAGTTAAAAGTCTGTTCAAAATTTGAGTTTTAAAGATAAAAGACACAAATACAAAAGTATTTAAATTTGAATCCACTTAATCCGGGAACATATTTCTGTAGTCCAAATGATGAAAGATACGATGAAAGAGGGGTCAGTAAAAAGATCATGCAAAGTCGGGAGAGGAATTTTTTTTCTACGTCAGGCAGCAGTGAACGGTAAGAAGCACCTTTCAATTTAGATTTAATAATTTTTATACACCTATTTTTATTTGATATTCAAGTCTTCCATAACCTCAAATAATGATCTGCACAATGCGAAACAAATATTGGCGGGAGGAAACGTAAAAGTTCTTCATGTAGTGGCACAAATACACTGGAATTCGAAAAAGTTTTCTCCAGATTTTCATATGGGTGGTATTTTGTTTTGAGTCAATGTTAACGACCACCACTGATACTTTATTGTGTGAATCAACACCAAATAAAGCACGGTTGACTTTGTAGTGATTGTTTAGAAATAAAACAAAGGGTAGGTCTGTATCAGCCTTTAGAGTCAATATAGGAATCTCCGTAACAGTTCACGGTAATCTCATATAAATATCAACAATCATAAAAGTAATTTTATAGTTAAATACATAACAGCTTTCCAACGCATCCGAGTATCTTTCAGTCTTTAGAGGGTATTTACACAGAACTTTCATTTTGATATACACAAGGCAGTTATGTTTATCCGGACGTGGCAAGCTCCTCAGTTTTGAAACATGCAAGAAGAATAAAAGAAAAACAGAATTTTTCTTTATTTTTTTAGGGGACGAAGATCCTTTTGATGATGATTGTTAGTGTCTTAAGGATCCATAACACCACTGAAAAGGTAAGATGTCAACTCAGTTTCGTTTGCTCCGTTGGGTGGCTGTGACTGGAAGCCCGCTGAGCACGAAACGTAATCAGCAAAGTGGTGTGACATAGGTCGAGTGAATTCTCCACCAAACTTAATCGTCCCTTTTTGTAAATCACTGAGACAACAATCAAACATAGATATGAATCGAAAAGTTGCCAAATTCATCCCCAAGTCGACAAGAGCGTGGACTTTGCTTTTATTTTGCAGGTTTCCTCTGCCAAGCCTAGCGTCAGACATGCGTGGCTAATGTGCCTGGCTTCAGTTGTGTCTGAGCTTGTTGGGCAGTGATGTATCGGTTTTGAGCCTGTGAGCTTGGCTGTTGTCCAGCAGCTGCTGGCGATGAAGGGCTGCTCGGATGTCCGCCCCAAGTTGATGTCATGAAGACTCCGCCCTGTGGTGGCGGTGGCGGTAGATTAGAGACTGAAGTCCTCAGGTATGGATTTGCATAACCTGCTCTGTATCGGGGATCGACTGTATGTGTGAGGTCGCTCAGTGATTGGGGTGGACTGCCATAGACACTGTCTCGGACGCCACCTGGTGGTGGGACGGCTGGAGGGGTGTAATCACGAGTGTAGTCAACGTATGGGATGTAGCCATTGTTAACTTGGCTTTCCTGAAATGATGAAACAGAATTAATAAAGATGTAATAATTTAGTGATAGAATATACTAGAAATGGCCATTGGACATACAACACTATATAACGAAAAGAGCTGTTGATAAAAATTCTATGCCAAATGAAAGTTTCATGCAATGTACTTAAAGGCTTTGAATGGAAATAGAAGCGTGATGAATAGAAATGGAAATGTAACGAGAAGATTGCAAAAATCGTATTCAGCAAAATTATCAAGCAAATTAGATTAACATACATCGAAACATTTTGCTCTAAAGTGTAAAAAAATCGATTTTCGCTTAATGTAGGTTTTTTTTCTATTATTTAATCTACTAATTTTCGGCATATAATCTGTTCTTCTAAAATTCTAAAACAAGTTCCAACTTATAATTTATGCAACAATAAATAGTCTCATTTTCATTGTAAATGTGGGGCAAAACATCGAATAAATTTTGTAAATTTTAATGTGAATACTATCATATCTATCCCAGTTAAACATAGGTTAAAAAAATATGAGTTTAGAGCAGAAGGTTGTTAAAAGAAAGTACAGACAATGTGGGAAAGTTCATGCTATTAAAAGAACAAACAAGCAAGTGCAATTGTTTTAAGATTTTAATTCCTAGTAGCCATTTTCATAACTAAGTTCAATAATTTTTTTAAAATTAAAAGCAAGCACTTACAGTATGGATACGTTTATTAATATCAAACGAAACATTTTTGTCTTCATTTTAACTAAAGGTATCAAACAGATTATTATTATAAATTTTTTTTGCCAACATTTAAATATTTCTTATATTTCACCAAAGTTTTTCTTTTTTTCTCTCTCTCTCTGGGAATTAAGCTGATCGAATGGTGCTATAATCATTCATCATTTTTCTGGCACATTGCTCGGAAAGTCGCTGATTGGCCCATAAATTTAATTGCCAAATTTGTAACTTTAATTTATGGTCTAATACCTTGAAAGCCGATTCTAAACATTTACTTTATTTGAGGGTTAATTTAGTCCTAGACTACATTTTATTATTTAAACAATTTATATTATTACAATTATATAATCAGTATGAAACATCCAAAAACGAATTCTAGACTACAACTATATTTTTTAACATTTTAAGTGTCCAAGCAGGCATAATTATCTTGTATATCATAAATATTTTTGATACCAGCTTTTTATTTGTGAAATGATACTTGGGTACTATATTAAGAGAAAATTGAAATGCAGGTTCTAAGAAATGACTTAGTATAAATAGATAATGGCTGATGATTAAACTAATTCAAAATCAAGAAATGACATGCTGAAACATGCAAGAACGTGCATTGTCAGAAAGAGGAGAAACAGACCCCAAACACATTCTGTGAGGTCTGGAGTTCGTGATGGTGATTCTCCAGAACATTCAAGATTAGGCTTGTTGTTTAGAATGTAGGAAGGTTGAAGGGTATGCGAAGAAGAAGGCTGAGAAGGAGAAGAGGCTTTCGGGTATCCCCGAGAATCGAGTTGATTGTTGTGTTGGTAGTTGAAGTAGAAGTGAGGACGGTTGTTGGTTAATCCGGAGGTTGGTTCATAGGGTTGGAGAGTCTGCCTCACCTCACTCATGCCTATTGAGGAGAAGGACACACCGTCAACTTCTAGGCTGAAGGGTGTATAATTTTGAATGTTTTTCTGCTGGGTTGGAAATGCAGATGAAACGAAACATGTTTTAGTATTCAAACAAGTAAAACGCTTGATATTTAATATTTGATGAACAAAAACCTGTACACTATTCATAGCATGATATGTCTCGTTAAAAAATATATGTGACATGCAACAAATGACAATTGAAATTTTTTTAGTATAACTACATTTCTGTTGTTGTTATATTTCCATTTAAAAATGAGAATTTATGTATTTAAATACTATCATATTTTTTAGAATTGTAAGTATATCTATCTTTAGAATTTTATTTCAGATAGAGTCGTGATAAATCTTTTTAATCATAATCAGCAATCTGATTGTTTTCGTATTTCCTTTTATACATAACACAAATTTCTTTCCACATGGGTCAGTCAGAAACATACCGGATTAGGATTAATGGATGTAAATCCTGCGTTAAGATTTGGTACTAAATTTGGATTATAAATAACATAAAATTTTTTGAAATACTTGCTAGGGTTACGATAAAATTAATATTTATATAGAGCGTCAAACTAAAAGTTTAATCTTGCAAGATATGTTTTAACTCCAAAACATTCATTATTTGCAAAATTTCTATGAATTATAGTTGAAGTATTACTCTATTTACGGCGCAATAGAGCTGCACAATGGGCTATTGGCGATAGGCAGGGAATCGTCCTTGAGGATGATTAGAAGAAATGCCCTCACAATTGTGATCCACCGCAGAGGACATATCTTCACCGCTTTGGTAACCCGAGTACATGGGTGCGAAGTCGAGAACTTAACGATAGATCATTTTAACGATGACCGATAACACTCACCCTTGGTCCCTTCGCAGGCTGATCAAAGCAGTCACTCGCCCGCTTACTGACCGCTAGCAGTGATGTTTGACCTAGATGATCTACCGAGAACCGTGTCTTACTATAAGGTCATGGGCAGATCTTTAAGCGACCACATCTTTTTTAAAATGGGTTTTTGTAATTAAATGGTTATTAACTTATATTCGCTTTTTTTACATCATCGACAGATCAATATGAATGGAGCACTCTGGTATCCATTTAATATTAAATCTAAAAGACAAGGAAACTTTTGAGTTAAGTATTTCATAAAAACTTTTTTGAGTGAACTTAATTCGCATTTGTGATACAGAAAGAAACTCTAAAATTTTTCTTTCTATAGCGCGGTGCCGATTGACTCTGACCTATATTTAATCTACAATTGAGGATTTATTGTAGCATTATGGAAGTTGTGGGTTCGGAAGCATAAAAAATTAAATCTCTATCACTGGAACATATGAATTAATCCTCCATCCAATCCTCTATCATTATATGAATTAAACCTCTATTCAGAGTATTTACATAACAATTACTCTTTTTAAATTAAATACTATGAAATTAAGAACAGTTGAACCAAATCAAAATATGAGGAATGATTATGTGCATTAGTGCAGTGATCATGCATACAAGCGTGATTTTTGTAACAAGCAAAATGCAATTCTTTTAAGAAGAAATAATTATAATGCAAAAGAAATTAGGTGTATTTTGATCTGAGGGAAATACAAATGCAAAATTTTCGGGGTACACTTCACACAAAAGTAAAATAAATCAGAATAACTTTGTTTGAAACTCATAATGTATTATAATACGTAAATATTTTGATACTTGTTAGGTATTAAAATTATTTTGAACGAACTAGTTTTTTAAGAATATATATATTTTGATTAAATACTATAAAATGTTTTACATTATATGGCTAGATAGGAATTGATTGAAACGCAAAAATGCAAATTTTTTAAAAACTAATAGGTAATTTTTTGAAAGAAAAAATATATCATTTATAATCCTCTAGATGGCGGCACTACAGTTCTAAGACAATTTCAGATTACTTAATATCGTTTGCAGGAGACTATCTCATTAAGTATGAAAAGTAATGCACTAAAGATAAATTTTTATGTAACAATTGCAAAGTTCGTTCTTGATTTGTTTCCGTAACATATTTAAGTATTGTTTCTGTGCACGATTGCAGAAGTTTTTGAACAACGTTAAACAACACTTTTATTTAAAATTTATGTAAAACACTGGTATTTATGATTAAAAACTCAATTCAAAATCGAGTGCAAGACAAACGTTTTAAATATAAAATGCTTAACATTTTTCTTTCTTTTTTTTAAGAGATGTTGCACTGTAAAAGTTTCAAATTTCATACTCAAACTATATTCGCTATAAAATATTAACTATTTCACAGCTTTTATTAAATGAAACGTCAACAACGATTTGTTGAACAAACTTAAATCACTTCAAAGACTAAATCCATTTACAAATTCCTAATTCATTTCATCTCTGCTTCTTCAACAGCAAGATCACTGTGGTGTCAGAGAAATAGTTAAATAGAAATAATGTCGTTAATTGAATGAAGTCTTTTCTAAAGTTGCTTTACGTTTACTTTTAATTGATTGATAAGTGACAAACCGTACATTGCTCGTGAATAGAACTTCCATTGACGTTGATTTTAGTTTTCGAAATCAATACGGAGTGTTGCCATTTCACAAAATGTAACTTAATCGTTCAAGATAAAACAATTGTTCTTTATTATATTTGTTTGTACGGAGTCAATATTCAAGTAGCTTTTTATGTATGACGCAATGAGAATTGCCGTGTGTTTATAAGAAGTGATTTTTAATTCATTTGAAAAGGTGGATGGTAAGTTTTCTAACACAAATAGTTTTCAATTCAAATGATCTTTAAATGAATTGAAAAGTCGATTGAGTAGCTCTTGCAAACGTTATTTTCATGCTTTTCACGTGACAATTAAATGAATTTCAATGACGTTTTGATAGTTCTTCATCTAGTTAGTACTCAGTTTCAATTGGAGTAAACTTTTATAATCTGAAATGGCAATTGGGTGGTTTCCCCTTTTAATATAAAAATGGTTCATTTTTAAAAATAAGTATAAATGAGCTCAGCGTTTTAATGGTTTGCCATATAGTGAGCATTTTTATGCTTTTAACGAAACTGATATTTAATTGAATTTAAATGGTGATTGGGCCTTTCTCCATTCTCTTTATCGAATAAAAGCATTTTGATTCATGGGTCTCAGGAAATGAAATTTTAATATTCACTTGGTTATTTTCAAGAAATACAATAGCTCGATAAATACGACGACTACAACGTTTAGTTTAAATATGAAAACTAAACTTTAATGGGTGGAAAATTACTAGTTGTAAGCACGTTGTTTCAATCTATCTTCTAAAACCTTAATTACGCGAACGACGTTTTAACTTATTGGACGAGGAAAGTTGCGAGGTGTTTGGTAAACAATTAACTGCAATTTGGGTCATTAAACTTATGTTGAGGAATTTCTCCCCGATTCCCAGGTATAAAATGGTGCGAGACAGAAGAGATAGAGATAGATAGAGACAGAGATAGATAGAGTCCTCAGGCAGAAGAGATAGCCGTGGGACTTGAGTTTGAATGTCTTACCGGTTTGGGTGGAAAGTTACTCTCCGTGTAGTCGCTGGGATTGTATTTGAAAATGTTGTCTTGAGCTGCCCGGTCACTATTTTCCTCCCAGCTCCTGTCATGCTCATTGTTGGAGAGGGAAGAAGCAGTCCGGATCTCGGCTTTAAAGTCCGAGTCCCCGGACGACGCCGAATCCGACTGTTTCGTTTTTTTCTCAGACCCATAATCCTCATCTGGAAATAATAAGCGCAGAAATCAAAATAACAGAAATAAAAAACCCTGAGAAAATAAAATTTTTTTCTTCTATTGCTTTGCTTTTAGAAAGGACAAAAAAATGTATTCGAATAACACAATTTTTTATTGAGGGTCATTCAAATATTACAAAAGCACGTTTTTTTGTTGTTGTAATTTTGGGCTCCTCCTCCCTCTTTGTCAGCAAAAATATACAAGCCACAAATCTTATCCCATGCTTACGTAAGAAAGTCGCAAACGACCCTTGATTTAATTTTTTTAAACAGAAGTCTCTAATTTTGGGATCAAATTCGAATATGAGATAAAAATTTTCAAAAATATAATTCACTTTCCACAAGTGGAAAATTCCTTACAAATCTTTTCATTTTTTTTCAGTGGTACCTCTGAAACTGTTAGAAAATTTTTTGTCCAACTTTTTCTTTCTTTAAACTTAATTTTTATTTTATTTTATCAAAATGAGACATTTTTCTCAGTGCATTTTTGAAAGTTATTTGTTAAGATTTTCATGTCTTACTTAAGCATTACCTTCCCCTTTGTCAGCAGAAATAAGCTTACTAGGAATCTACAAGCGCTTACGCCTTTTATTTATTTTGCAAAATATATGGACTTTTTTATTAATTTATATGGTAATTAATTAATTGATATATTGTAAAAGGATATGGTTTTCAGCAAAGTAAAATTAAAAGTAAAGGTTCTGTTTTTTGAAATAATTTTTAAACTTAAAGAAGTTTTTTTTATTCATTTCTTTAAAATCAAAATTACATTGTATAAATGTATCAGTTGTATTTCATACATATAACCTGTAAAAAATAATTTTGAAAACTATTTATAATTTTAAAATGAAGTGCCCTCAAAGTATTACAAGTTGAAATTTTACGACATTTTTTTCTGTTAGAAGAAAAGTGCTATTCAATATTGCGAAATTCGCAACATTTTGTCCCAGAAAGTGAAATTAAAATAAATGTACAGCGATACCTTATGGCTAGTTTTCTGATATTTTAGAATAAAAAAATATAATTCATTTCTACAGTTTTTCTTATTTCTTTTTATCGTTTTTTAATCAATACGTTAAAAATCAATACGTTTTTTAAGGCTAACTTAACAGTGTTTTAATTTTTTAGAGCGATTTTTCTACCTGTTTCTGAAATATTCATTATTTTGTAATGAAAGGTCATTTTCAAAATTCTTAATTAGATACAATTTTAAAGCAAGGGGTTTATAACAATCAACTAATGTTATATTATTTCGTTAATATGGAAAATTAATCTCAAATTTTTTAAAGAGTCTTTTAATGAAATTATTCGTTCATTTTAATTAATTAACTACAAGGGGTAGGGGAGATAACTTGACTAATGTTTTAAACAAATCGGAATAGAACGATGACTTCAGTATATAATATTCAGAGGCTAAGTCCCTTGTTCGCTACCGCTCACCAACCCCCATGATTGTCAGGCTATAATTGTTGTTTCTTATTAAAAAACATTGTTTTCTATGTAATATGAAATTACTCAATTAAAATACATGTATTATATAAAGATTTCTAATCTCTTATGCCCCCTTTCTTATGTTTAACATTAATTTCTTTCATGTAAATATTTGTTTTGAATCATATTTGATTGGTTAATAGTATGAAAAATATCATATGAATCTATTTTCCTTCTGATTCTATTGAAATTTATTAGTAAACACAAATAATTTTCATCAGTAGTAATTTTTTTAAAGTAAAATTCAAAATTAAAGGTTTATTTTTATAACAAATATGAGGAGTTCATAATCGTAATTTAATATTTCCATTGAAAACAAGACAGAACCTTCTTCTTTGACTTGAAGTGTGCATAAGAGTTGTCTCATATGTTAGATTCCAATAATAATTGCATTCAGAAAGTTGATCATAAGTAAAAAAAAATACTTTTAGTGAAATTAAGATAAGGATTAGTTTAGAATATTGTATGTTAAAGTAATTCATATGTTCAAATCATTAACTTGCCCTACTTTTTCTTAACAAAGGTATACTAAAAGGTACTGGAGAAATATAAAACAATATATTGTTTTTACACTTATGTAATCTAACTTGTTGCTTATTAATGACTCGGTAGATAGGTACTTTTATTTAACTCGCACTAGAGATGCATAATATGCTGTTAGCGATGGTCTGGGAAACATCCCTAAGGATGATTTTAAGACATCACAATTTTGATCATCTGCAGAGGGCATGGCTCCTCTGATTTTGGTAGCCAGACGACTTGCGTGCTAAATCGAGCTCTTCACGGTAGAACAGTTTAACGAGGATCGATACCCCGTACCCTCGGTTTCTACGTTGGTCACAGTCAGTGATCCTTGACTTCGGTGTTCTACTGGAAGCCGCGTCTTAACGATCATTGCGGGACATTAATGACTCGGAGTAGATGAATAAAAGTAGTTTCAGTTAACTATTTCACTAGTTACTGCTTTCAGAAACTTGATCATTATCAAAAATTTTGGTTAATGAAATTAAAATAAGAATCAAATTAGAATTATAATGCGTTAGTACAAAACAACTATTTAAATAATTAAATTGTTCTTTCCTCTTTTAATAACTAAAAAGTAAGGGACATGATAGTATTATAAGTACAGACGACCGCGAAACACAAATAAAACTCTTCATAATTAAATATAAGACAGTATCTTATTATGTGAGCTAACTTTTAATTCTTTAAAAACTTGGGCAGAGTATATAGGAGTAATTCATTTAACTTTATAAGCGAATGCATTCAGAAACTTGGTCGTAGTTAAAAAAGATATTATAAATGAAATTAAGATATCAATTTGTATGACATTGATAAGCGTAATTCAACTATTAAACTGATATTTCCTCTTTTAATAACTAAAAAAGTACCTGGACGTGATATTACAGAGTGGCAACGGCTGCTGGAACACAATTAAAATTCTTCAAAATTTATAACAAGACAGCGCCTTCTTACCCTTACGTGAGCTAACTTTTAGTTTATCAAAGACTTGGGAGTGGATGGTAGTTTATCCTGACCAGTGAACATACAGAACCGGAACTCCGGATCGATCATTTCATTAAGCTCTAACTAATAACTATGAACCGGAAAAGCTCGCAAGGTCTGATTACTCGAGGGATAGACGACGAACCGTTCTAGAAATTAGACAAAGACTTTGCACCCATGGGGACTTAGAATTCAATTCTTGGGCTCCGCGTTGATTAGCGTAGAGACTATATTGATTTTATAACGGAGACCTTTAAAGGAAACGAAAGAGGGGGTCGAGAAATCAACGACATTTTGTTCGGTTTAAAGTCTAACAAGATGTCACTGTTAGTGACAGTTTTGCGTCCACAAAAGTAAACGGCTTGGCGATGTGTTAACTCTACGATTGGCGTTAGCATGGGTGTAAATAAGCGCAACTAATTTGAGAGAGATATCTGTTTTCTAAGTATTCTCGGCAAAGTTCTAAGATTGTTTGATGTCTTCATTTAATTTGTATTTGCCGAATTTTAAGCAACCATTAAACGGTTTTCTGTAGGTGTCACATTATTAACAGTTCATAATAATGTTCATAGTTCAAAATGAAGTTTTAAAAAGTATAAAATTAAACAGAAAAACAATTGACAGTAAGAACATAGCGAGTAATATTGCCATATTGACTTACAAACTAGAAAATAATTGAAAATAGACAAAAGCAAGTAGTAACAGTGGCAAAAATGCTTTCAGCTTCAAAATGCTTTTACTGTACTAAGACTCCAAACTAAACAATAAATGTTAATATAACTACAGTATGCAAGTTTACATAAACTATAAATATCTAATGTAAACAAATAATGTGTATAGAAAATGGTTTAGGACTTGCTCCAGCCATTATTTTATATTGTGTTGGTGTCTCGAAATTTCAAGAAGAGCAAGTTAATTGTAATTCCTGAAATTTCATTAATTATCCAGGCTAAAGATAATCTGCAAATAAATAATTTAACTTATCCTGGTAAATTTGCCGTGGCAACCCCGATGAACTGGCTCGGCTGAGTTATGATATTGTATTTGATATTTCGTTGATGTCTGGGAATTTTAAGAACACTTATGTGAATTCCTTGACATTTTTTTGGAGGTAAACTGCGATTAAATAACCCTTTGGATATTTTGTTTTGAAATCTATATAATTGTTTTAAAATTTTTGAAAGCTATTTATATGCACTGGCAAAATTTCTGGATCAAATAACCGTATAAAATACCGGCACTTAGACTGCACCATATTATATCAGAATTTTTACAGTAATATTTATTTAATTAGAGCGATTTTACTGAAATTATTACTGTAAAATTTATGGTATATAATTTTTTTTTGTTCTTTAACTTGTTTTCGTAAAAAGGGATTTTACGGAACCCTGAGTGCCAGCTGTACTTTTTACTGAAATTTTATTCGGAAGTTTTTACAGTATATAACAGTTACGCGTGATTATAATATTCTTAAATATTTAAAAAAAATATTAAAAATTTTTTAAAAATATTTTTATGAATATATTTTAAATATTTTTATGAATATTTTTAAACATCTTTATAAATAGATTTTTCTTACAAATATATAATGAAAAAAAAAAGAGTTATTTACTTTATTTTTATCAAAATAACTAAAATATAATTAGGTACGGCATGTTTGGTTGAAATTATTAAGCAAATTATTAGAATTTAAGCAAATCATTAGAATTATTTAGTTGAAATTATTAGAAATATAAGCAAATTATTTATCTATATGGCCTTATTATCTGTAATATTTAGATAAAAAAACAGTATAATTTCGACCGGGTTGTATGCATAATAATATAAATACAATAACAATATAATCAAGTAGAATAATTACACATAATTTTTTATCTTAAAAAATCTATCTACGATTCATTTATTTCTCAGACTTTATCAAAAGAAAATGAGAAAAATTAAAAAAAATAACTATAATAAAAGAGAAAATTTTCTTTGAGCTTTAAATTGAAATGTCTCGGATTATTATTGCCGACTCGAAATGGTGTATTCACAGTTGCGAACGAAATGAAAATCCGTATCTTTTTTCGCGAAAAATGGAAAAAAGCTGGCATAAAGTATAGAAATAAAGAAAAAGGGAAACGTGTATTATTACTGCTATTTGCATTTGTTTCGGTAATACAAAATGAGATTGAAGTCATACACACATTTTTTTTCCTTGCTTCATTTGCAACGCTCAACTGGGTGGTAAATAAAAAAAGGGAAGACAAATGAAAAGGAAACGCTACTTGTTTCGTTTTACGTTCAAATTTCATATTAAATCCTTTGAATTCAATGAAATGGTTTGCTTTTACTATTGCTTGCATTGTAATGTCTTGTTTAAATTCCACAATGTGTCTTTTTCTCTCGCTGTTCTATTACATCTAAGGAAAACTAGAAATTTCACAGACAAATATTGTAAGCTATCTTTTTTTTTGTATTCAAAATGGGTTGAGTTTTTAAGAAGTAAACATATTTTAGGGGATTTGATAGTAAAGTTTCAAATTATAGATATTTAATTTTCTAATTAATAAATTAATTTTGTTACATCTAAAGAAAACTAGAAATTTCACAGACAAATATTGTAAGTTATCTTTTTCTTCGTTCAAAATGGTTTGAGTTTTTAAGAAGTGAACATATTTTAGGTGATTTGATACTAAAGTTTTAAGTTATAGATATTTAATTTTTTTGATTAATTAATTTATTTTATTATATTTAAAGAAAACTAGAAGTTTCACAAGCAAATATTGTAAGCTATCTTTTTTTCAGTCAAAATGGTTTGAGTTTTTAAGAAGTAAACATATTTTAAGTGATTTGATACTAAAGTTTCAAGTTATGGATATTTAGTTTTTTTAATTAATTAATTTATTTCAATACATTTAAAGAAAACTAGAATTTTCACAAACAAATATTGTAAGCTATCTTTTTTGTGTGTTCAAAATGGGTTGAGTTTTTAAGAAGTAAACATATTTTAGGTGATTTGATACTAAAGTTTTAAGTTATAGATATTTAAATTTTTTTTAATTAATTAAAAAAGCGAAAGTGTGATTTAATTCATTACGTAATAATTCATTGTGCATTTTTAAACCTGTGCATAAGCAAATAAATTTTTAACTTCTTTTAATATTAGTATAGTTATTAGTATAGTTAATAAAATAATTAGTTTAAGTTTCAATAACTGGAGTGAAAATGGGCATAAGCTATGTCTCAAAAATATTACATTAAAATTTTTTTAAAAAAGAAATATGAATTTTAAACACATATAAAATATAATAATGAATTAGAACAGTCAATTCAGTTAGTTCCGAAATACATTAAGGTATGATATAAGTATATATGTATATCTATATAGATATACATATAAGTATATATGTATATGTATATATATCTATGTTACGACGTTCATATGTATCTTATATATTACGATATATATATCTAACGACGCTTATAAATTATATCTTACGACGTTAGACCATGGAAAGGCGTAAGACGCATTTCTTTTGTTTTTTAAGATTTTTTAATTAATATTTTTGGCAAAAAGCTCATAGCCACTCTCGCCTTAAAGGAAGAAATTGCGTGCTGTATCAACAAAATTTAGCCATATTTAAACGAAATGATCTTCAAATGATAGAGTAGTCGCCTCCCAATGGGATGACCAGGATTCGAATCCTAGTGATGAGTGGTCGATACGAATGCCGCACTCGCCTAACATCGACCATAGTGCTGACGTAAAATATCCTCAGTAATAGACGGATCATGGGTTCGAGTCCCTTTGCCGCCAGGTTAACGGTCGGAGGTTTTCCTCTGCATATAAAACAAATGCGGATTAGTTCCATTTAAAAAGGTCTCTGCGTAGGTAAATTTCTCCCAATACTTAATCTTGAAGTTCCCTTGTCTTCTGGATTGGGTCCAAAATTACAAGGCCATGGAGTTGAACATTGGTAGTCGTAAACTCAATATTGAAATAAAAAGGTGAAAAGATGAAGAAGATGACAATAAAAATAAGAATGTAAGTAACAGCAAAACCGGGGGAATCCTTTACTTAATATTTCATTTCATACATATCCCTATACCGAATGCTTTGTGAATTAATGTTTTATGAATTGATCAAAAATGCATCATTTTTAACTGCAAAATTGTGTTTTTAATCAAAGTTATAGTTAGCGAAAATTTCGGGATATCCACATGTATTATCAAAAAGAGAGGATAAAAATTTGTTTAGCTTAAACCACAAGGGGGAGGTGGGCGATTAAAAATTATTCATTAATGATAGATTAAAAATGTCTTTATTTCTTAAGAATGGAATGCGAATTTGGATCCCATGAAGATTAAATGTTGGATTAGGTTTGTCTATTTAAGTTTGGAAATACATTTTCCATATAGTATTTTAATTTGAACCTAGTGCTTGAAATTATTATATAATTTAAATAATGAAAATTAAAAATTTTACATTATTGAATGTTAAATTTTTTCGTGAAGTAAAAATTTTTTATTCCAAAAGGGTAAAAAAATTATTTTGCTTTTAAGTCAAGTGAAAGTATTAAATTCTTATTATAATTAATTTAAAAGGGAGTACTTGAACTATATTCTAGTTAATTCATTAATGCAAATTTTTTTTCTTGGCTTATTTCATTATTATTCTTGACGTATTGAAAATTAAGCTTTATTAAATTAAAAAAAACAGCACATTTAAAGGTTTTCTTATATATTTTTTAAAATCTTTTAAATAAATGAAAAGTAGTTAATATAAAAAACTTGTTTAATGAACTAAAAGGAGTTTTTTTTTAATTGAAAGATTTTTTTCTTAAATTACGAACATGTGGTTAAATAATTCTTAGTTATTTGAATTACTTTATTTGAAATGCAAAAAAATAATTATAAGAGTAAAATATTAAATGAAATTTCCTTTTTTGACGGGAATTATGATTTTTTCCTATTTAAATCGGTAATGTTTTTAGATAAAAAGCAAAACTGTGATGCAAAATAATATTTCATGGGAATTAAAATTACTTTGTTTTAAATACGGTCAGAAGTTTATTATAATAGCATATATTAACAACAGTATAATATTATATTAAATTAA
Organism: Parasteatoda tepidariorum; assembly: GCF_043381705.1. NCBI lineage: Eukaryota > Metazoa > Arthropoda > Arachnida > Araneae > Theridiidae > Parasteatoda > Parasteatoda tepidariorum. Next base: position 60,870,161 of record NC_092208.1, read on the forward strand.
TAGTATTAAATTATATCAAATACACAAAATGAAATTGTTTATGACACTATTATATAAAAAAAATTTCATTTCCTGTAATAAAAATTATCAATAGAAAATTATGTATTTTGAAATTAATTATTACTATTATGTATTTTGAAATTATTATTAATTATTAATTAACGTATTGTTTTGATTTAAAAGTAAACTGAGCAGAGAAATAATTTTTTTTTATGTTTAAAATATAGAATTTCTCAGAAAATATATATTTCTTAAAAATTTTAATTATTTTTTGTAAAATTAAGAAAGAGAAGGTAAATTTCTTTAACTTTCACATTATTTTTTAAATTTAAATCGGTAATATTCTTTTATTCAAAAGCAAAACTATGTTAAAAATTTATATTTTTTATGTTTAAAACACAGTATTTCTTTGAGAAAGCATTCTTCAGAAATTGGAACTACTTAGATTGAAATACAGGCAGAAGTTAATTATAACAATACATAAATACTGTAAAATTTTAAATAAAAATTCATGTCCGTTAACATAAATTATGATTTTTTTTTAAAACGAGAATTGGTAAAGGTTTGTATTCAAGACTATAACTTTTCTATAAAATAAATATTTCTACTGCTTAAAACTAATAATACACCTTTAAAAAGCGCGTATTCTTATTTTCAGAAGTAAATTAATTTTGACTGTATAATAAATAGATTAAATCATTTTTATAATAACTGTAACACCCACTGTACAATTATCATGAAATATAGATATAACTATCAACAATGACAGAATTCCGCATTGCACATATTTTTCTCTCTATTTTTAATGTTATTGATGCTTCTATGGAGCCATTCATCTAGCTCTGTCCCTTTGGTGGCCATTTTCCCTAACTATAGGGCAGAACTGTCAATTATATGTTGCTTTACAACCACTACTTAATTCAGAGCCTGAAGCTCGTCAGCTATTATGGTCTCCACCCTAAATCGGTTGCCTCGAAAGGGAACTTTTTCATGCTTGTCCCTGTTTTTTTCCCGAAATAGGGAAAAAAATTTAGATATTATTTCTTTCAAAATGTGTGTATATTTTTATGGGGTGAAAAAAAAATCTGGTAAAATTGCCGTACATAATGACATTCCTGGTAAAAAAACAGCATAATTCTGGAGATAAAAACCAAAATATACGGTATTTAAACCATTCATTTGGTAACGGTTTACCGGAAATTCTTATTTTCAAAATTATAGTTCTTATCACCCACATTTAGTAAAAAATACAAAACTGAAAAGTAAATATAACCGAATAAATAGTTTTTATTTTATGCTAATAAAATTAACTAATTTTACCGCTGATATTTTAAGACCATAATTTTTTAATTTTACTAAAATCATTACAAATACTCTTCGTTCTCATAGAGACAAATCATATTCAGGATGCTTTGACCATACTTTTTTTTCTCAGTGTACTTTTTGAATTTCAAAAATTAATAATAAATATCTTTGTCAATTTTTAGGTGAATACAATTAACAAAAATGTAGAACAAATTTTTCTCATTGTTTTTAGGCAATTTTTCATACTTTTTTTTTAAGAATTTGAAAATGACTTAGAACGATCTATAATTTTAAGTTTTTCAAAAATGAAATGAAGAAAATACGCAATAGAACATAAAAGGTAACTTAGTCGAGTTGAAAGTTTGTTTAACTCATATAATTAATTTATTCTATAAATTTGTTTACAAATTTAAAAGTAAAATTAAATGCAATATAAAAGACGCAACAATTATAATAATGAAAAAGGAAAAACTTGATCAGTGACATTTACAGAAACGAGTTCATTTATTTTTAAGTAAATTTGTAACAAAAATTCCTTTATTAAGCTCAACTAAACCTAATTCTTTTCTTTAAATTTTATTTTTCTTGTATTTGAGAAGTCAAAACTGAGGATTATTATTTTGAGTTTTAATAATTGAAACTAAATAAAAAAATAAACACATTGAAATTAAAATTTGTCAGACTAAACTTAATTACATTTTTATTACAATTCATATAACATTTCGAAAGCATGATTTATTAATGTCAGAAATTCGCTAACATATCCGCGCAGTATTCAAAAAGGGAAAAAATAAATCCCTAAGCTCTAAGTATATTCCCTAAACCTCACAGGGAAACTTATATCCCGCAGCAAGGCTGTCAGGAAATATTTATAAAGCACACGGCAGATTATTATGTTAGGATAGATTAAGACAGGTTCGCCACATCCTTGGGAATCGAGAAATATAGCTCACTGCTTTCAAATTTGTGCGATGCGTCGTTTCAGAAACAAGGCTAAAATAATAATACGTAAAAAAATGAAAAGAAAATTTGAAAAATTGCAGACGATAAAAACATAGTTGGCAGAGTTCTTCTCAACTCTACACCGTTCTTCATTACGTAACAAGTTTCAATGTGTTCTGAATAATGTAATTTTGAATTTGCTTAGCTGTCTGCTTTAAATAAATGTTCGCCTTAAAGGAAATTCGTCGATTTCGAATTTATACAGAAAAATGAAAATTAAACGCTGGTTAAATTATTATCAGATTTTTCTTTTTTAGTTATAGATAAAAAACACTTTAAAAATTCCTTGCGGAATTTGGACTAAAAAAATATTACTTAAATGAACGTTACATAATATTGAATTGATTTGGTATATTACGAATTTATAGTGAAACAGTGATTAGTAAAATTTTTTCGGTTCAGCTTTAAGCTTTACTTTTTCAGCTAAAGTGTAACCTAACATATTTTTAACAGCATTTTCAAAAAAATGATAAAATATTAAACACTAAAAATATGTAGAAACCTTTTGACATATCTTTTTTTCTTCTTTGCAATCTCTTGCGGTATATAATTTATAACAACTGTGTAATTCGTCATAGTTTTTCGTTCTTAATGAAACTCAACTTTTTTTTATTAATATCAACATGGGGATAGATATAAAGTTATTTTTTAACGGTCATAAGGATACCTTAAGGAAAGAAGAATCCAAGGAGGAATTCATTATTTTTAAGGATATATTTTTAAATTTTTCTACCGATTAGAAGTCAATAAAACATCATTCAATTAAGAAATTTTTTTAATTCTTGTTCTTTTCAATAAGTAATTGTAAAAATAACTGCATATTTTTCACGGAAACTATTGATGTGCGTGTATACACTGTTAGAAGTTTCTCAGAAAAAATGGTTAAATAACAATTTATTTAATTGTTATTTTACCATATTCAAACGAAACAGTCAAATAACCACAAATAAGATGGCATTTAAACTGTTTCATATGAGAAAAATCGTTTATTAACTGTTTTCAACTTATACGGTTAAGAAACCAGAACTTTATCGCAGCGGCCCACCTAATGAAGTCTCTGCCAATCTCATATCCTACGGAACGAGTGTTCGAATTCCAGTGTTGACACTACATTATTTTCTCCATTCTCTTCAACACATAAGGAGTTTCCTGTGTCCTGAACTGCCGCAATTGTGACCCTGGACTAATAGAATACAATACTCTCATTCACGCATAGATGGCAGCACCATAAGGCTGTTAACCATTCTGTTTCAAAACCGTAAAAGTAAAAAAAAAAAGTTCTTTACTGTAAACTGCAAGGTTAATTATATGGACATTGAAAATTCTAACAGTGTCAGGTTCTTCAACCGAATCAAAGGTAATTTTGTATCTACTGAAATATTTCAGTTTTCGGTGTCAAGGCATTTTATTAAAACTTATAATTTAATTTTGAATTTTAATTCTTAATTGAACTGATAAAATCTCAAGAGTTGAATCCAAAACTATTATTCAGGAGTTTTTTTTTTGCAACAGAAGTGATGAAAAATATCTTCCGCAATTTCATTTATTTTTTAAATGAAATTATTTGTCTTTTATAATAGAAATAACAATCAAAGAAAATAATATTAAAAACGAGACATATCACACTTGAATACTGACAAAACCAAATAAAATATTGGTTTTAAGATTCATGTTCTGCATTTCCACCAATGATAGATAAAAAAAAGATAGATTTTTCATAATTTTAAACTAACACTGGTTCAAACTTTACATTAAATACATAAATAGTATTCATATGTATTAGTACAGCATGTAAATTGATTTTCTTCACAACAAAAATCTATCTAGTCTTACCTTTAATAACAGATTTTCTTCTTAGGCATAGTATAATGATAATTGTTATGGATACTATGAAGACAATTCCTCCTATGACACTGGCAAGAATTATTAACATTGGTAGATTTTCTAAAAAAAAAATATATAAATTTAGTGATGCTAATAAACAAACCGAAAACCAATTTATTGTAAATACAAATTAAATAAAAAGAACTTCACAATGAGAGTTATAAAATACTTTTTTTAAAAAAACTCGTAACAATATTCTATTTATGCTCATATTCCCAAGAACTTATAATTTAATTTGATATAAAACATCCAGCCAAATCGTCTAATATTATAATATATTTCTAAAAAGTTAAGAATAAAATATTAAATTGCGATCATGCGAAAGAGGTAAAATTTTTAAAAAGGGTAGCTGATAAGATATGAAGACTGTTATCAAGATTATAATTTAATTACATGATAACAAGATTATAACGGAACCTTTCTCGGTTTGAAATGAATGATATATTGAAACGTAGGAGGACACAAGCCGAATAAAAAACGCAAAATATAATCAAATTTAATTGGCAAAATTCTTATCAGTTGGAAACACTAATTAGAAGTACAAATGATAACTTTTGGAACAGTAAGGAATAAAATTAAGAAACTTTATGAAAATAAATATAATATACTAAAGAAAATACTGTTCAATTTTCATACTATCTATATTTTTTGTATAGAGGAACTCGTTTAAGGGATCGTCCTAAGGTATGCCGTAATTTTTTTCTTTATATTTTTGCATATTATTGTTGAAAAGATATATAAAAAATTGTGGTAAATTTCATAAAATTCCAGATATTTCGCCATTAGCTTTGGGAAAACATTTGGCCATTCGCTTCTAACATCAGGTCCATAGCCAATTCAACAGAGTGGGGGCTACATCCTTCATTTACCTCTCTAGAAGATCGTTTAAAAAAATCTTATCCAATAAAGTGGATGATATTTAATTTTTTGTTTGAAGTTTTAATATTTAGCTAAATATTACTCACAGAAAAAACTTGTGGTAAAATTACCGTACTGTATGGTAATGATATTTTTGGTAAAAAAAACAACAACATAATTCTGGTAATAAAAAACAAAATATACGGTATTTAAACTATTCTTTTAACAATTTTTCCGTTCATTTGGCAACGATTTACTGGAAATTCTAGTTTTCAGAGTTATAGTTCTTATTATCTCACATTTAGTAAAACATACAAAACTGAAAAATAAATATAACCGAATAAATGGTTGATAAAATATCTAATTTTGTTCCATTTATCAAATTTTATCACAGATTATAAAACCATATTTTATTGTTAATTTTACTAAAATCATAACCATGGCGCTTCGGTAAACTTACCCAGCTTTTCGGTGTTCCCATAGAGCCAGAAATTCCATATTCTGGTAATTTTGACCATACTTGCTTTTTCAGTGTAGTTATAAAATTAATATTATCCATATTTATTGAAATATTTATCTGTACTAATATTTAATAAAAAAAGTATAGATGGTATGTCAAATATATAAGCAAATACAAACTAAAAAGTTTTCAATGAAAATTTTTCAGCAGTCAACACAGTTTTAGCTTTTTTCCAGTCACTTTTACTAGGCCAGTCATGCAGTTATGTTTATTTAGAAATTAATTAGAATCAGTTTCAAAGACAAAATAAAAATTTTATTGATTAAGACTGAAAAAAAAAAGATGTTAACACTCATAATTTGTTTAGAAATAAATGAGTAAAGCATCATTTTGATGAGACTTTGTTGCAAGAATTCTCAAAAAATCCCAATATTTTTCTTAAACAGAGGCGAATTTTTTAGTTTTTACAACACAATTCTGGTAGGTTTTTTTCCAGTCATTTTAAGTACTTTTACTAGATTAGTCATGCAGTTACGTTTATTTATAAATTAACCAAAAGCAGTTTTCAAAGACAATGTTTATTAAAATTGAAATACAAAACAAAACTCATCAGTGGTCTACAAATAAACTGGAAAAGTGTCATTTTGATGCGATAACTTTCCAGTAAAAATTCTAAAAAAAAATTCAAATTTTTTTCATTCGTTTTACTAAGAAAACCGCTTAGAAGAAGGAAGAAAAATGAACTTTTTTCACTCAGTAATCCGAATTTCGTGAAGATTGCGTGCTTCTTTAAATAAATAATAAAAAAAAGGTGATCCATTTCCTCCCACACAGGTCTCATCCATTTATAAATTTTATTTTAAAAAGGCTATCATCATGAAATAATGCAATATTTGAGGGTTCATAATGGCCTGTTCACGCCGTATTGGGCCTGTTCACCGAAAGATCATAAAAGCGTAAAATGAAAATGTTCTGCGGAGCGTATGGGCCTCATGGATAGTTTCTTAAGCTTAAAATCAGAATTTTGCGGTTCAGAGCGACTAAGGGAAGTGAGGTAAGGTGGGAGGAGACAGAAAAAGAAGAACGTTTTATTAATTAAAGAATGGATTTTAGAAAGAAGTGGATATGAATGATCTTTGAAATCGATTAATAACATAGATAGAAAACAGTAGGGAATTTAACTATAGGCTTTAGTACAAGTAAAGTGGGAGCAAGCTTAATGAAAGCTATTCATAACAGTTTGGAGATTTGAAAAAGAATTTTTGACGTTTAAAAAAGTGCTAATTATAGATTTTTTTAGACAAAACGAAATCGATATCATTTATCTAAATTTACAGTTTCCAAAACACAATGAAACAAAATGCCACTGCAGGTCAAACTTTGAAAGGAATTATATTTTACAATTGTAAAAATTGCTTTGAAGAAAAAACACGCAAAATGTTTTGAAAGCCTGATTTTGTACATTCATTTCTGTTGCTATAACAGTCGTACAACTAATTTTGTTATTGAACTAACAAAAGTGTAAAGATAGAAACGGTAAACGTTTGTTACAGGAATTATTGCAAAATATAGCGTAAAGTTTGCAAACAAATAAATAAAAATAGAGTATAAAACTAAGCATAGGTGTAATCAGTGGTTAAACATCACAATAAAACTTCTGGGTTACAACTTTAAATTAGTTTTTATGTCTAAACACGATATTCTATATTGCTATTGGACTTGCATTGTTTACAATAATACTTTTGCGATTTAACATTCAATTTGTAAATCCATTTAACTTTAGTTGAAAACACAATAAGCAGTTGGTAACACTCAAAACATGACAACTCCTTATTTGATATTAATCGATTTATGGCTCACAATCTTTAGAATTTTTAAAATACAGAATAATATTATTAAAGATAAAATTATGAGTAAATTTGAATGCAATCTCAATAATGAAATTTCCTAAAGTATCAACCTGTTCACACATCATATCGTAAACATAGTGTAATGCAGGGGCAAACCAGAAATTTCCAAGATTCTGTTCCAGTTTTAGAATTTTGTTATTCTTTACACCCAGTTAACGATTAATAGATTTCTTCAATCAAAATATGTAAGTAACCCCAGACTAAAAAACAAATAATTATATAATATTTTAGCTTCTTTAATAAAGCAAAAAGAAATTGGATGTCACTTTAAAATCCTTAAAAATTTTACATTTTAAAACAAAAGTTAAATGATTAACAGTTAATAAGTTAAAAGTTAATCGCGAAAATCATGTATAATTTGTCTATCGAAAGAACTACCCATGCCACAATATCTAAAGTCGCCTGATACTGTGTAAACAAGAAAATGCGCATTTTAAAAAGGGGAGCTTTTCTCTACCTTGATTCTCTGTTTCTTCGTTGACTCGAGCCGAAACCTGTCTTAAATATTTACCGAGGAGAGTTATTTCTTTAAAAAATTACAATATGCTTTTTAAACTATTTTTGTTTTCTATTTTTATGACAACTGGACAGTTTGTTTCGTTTTTCAACATTTAGATGTAGTGACGAAAATGCTTTTTTGCAAAATATTGCGTGAATTTTTTGAAAAATATATTTATGGTAATGTATATAACATAGCCTACGTATTTTTTCAGGTGTAACGAAAAAGTACACAATCTTATGTTTGAGTTTTCCATCCAAGTGAAATATTATGATTTAATTCCTTCAAAATTTCGGAACTGCAATAAATTATTTAACTTCGATTATCTTATAATATTAGATTGGAATTTCATTATTTAAAAAAATAATTCAAGTATGAATTGTTTACAAGCACCGAAAGATTGTTAAATCGGCTTAAAACGAAATTTATCTTAACCAGTTTCACTTATTTTTGACAAAAAAAACCCCCACAAAAATTTTAGTGACTAAATTTTATAAACTACGCAAATTTTTTGGACCTTTTAAGGGTTAACTTAGAAAATGAGGATTCAACACTTTTATAAAATTTTGAGAAATTATTATTTTGTCTTGCAGGCAATTTCACTTTAAATGTTTGTGACCAATCATATCGAAATCTAATTTCCTGTAAGTTTTAGTACAAAATAATACGACTTTTAAGTTGAAAATATTAAAGAGCTGTGTAAAAAAAGAATATATTCCTATTTTGAATTTTAATACCCTCTCATTTTGAAAACTGACTGATCCAACGATATCGATGAAAAACTAAACATAAGCAAAACATTATGCAAAACTAGTACTTTTTCCAAATGAAGTGTTGGTAGAACATTCTGGAATCCCGAACATCTATAGATGTTTAAAAAAGACTCATCAGAAAAATAATAATGCGACCATTAAAAGGAAAGGGAGAAAAAAAATGTGAAAAGAAAAATGTTTCAAAAATATTTTAATGACTTACCTAACACTGTGATTTAGATTTTTCCAACTAATAGCGAAAGTTTTGTGTAAGTCGTTTTGGAGTTGAATTTTAAATCCTTTTCCAACTGAGTCAGAGAAAACGTTGGGTGGGAAAAAGAAGGGGAAAAAAAAATCTGATCGAATACCCTTTTTCGAATGATGGAAGTAAAAGTCGGGGAGGGAGGATTTTGATTTTTGATGAAGTGACAAGGTCTGTTATCGTCACAGGGAGTTGTCTTTTTTTTCCCCACCATCACCGTACTATGGAATAATAATAATAATAAAGAAGAACTCAGATTTAAAAGTTCTGGAGATGATGAAGAATATCGGTCGATAGTTTTTATCTTATAACCATCAGTTTCATTCCAAGTTTATTTTTTCCGTGAATTTTTGCAATAAAAAGAAATCTTCAGAACTCGTGAAAAAAGAATAAAACGTCATTAATGTTTCCAGCAGTTTGCGTTAATTTTTTGTTGCATATTTTAGTTCAGTTTCAAAACAGAAATTCACAGTTGGAGATATTTAAGTACTAAGCCCTCATTGGTCCAGGACGAAAAAAATATTTCTAAATAAAAACTAAATGCATTCACATAAAAATGCCCAGTAAATATTTTTTAAGCGGAATAAAGTTAAAAGTTAAAAAATGTCATAGCAAAAATATTTGTAATTGAATTAAAGTACTCGTTATTTATAAAAAACATGCGCTTATTTATATAAATATATTTGTAAAGTGTTCTTTATATAAATTTAATAACACTGAATAGAATTGGTAATTATTAATTAATTTATAAAAAGAATGACGAAAAAACATTTCTGTAATACCTAATAAAAGGTATCAAACTATTTTATTAGTAATTTTAATGAATAAGGTTTCTTATTTTTCTGATATTGACATTTTTTACTATTTTAATTTTCTATCATCTTCATATATTTGTTTTTTCACAGTTTATTTCTTGCGTTTCTTATTTTGAACCTTGAAATAAATATTTTTCTTCATATTTTAATGAGAGTGTAAGCATCTTTTAATGTCTTAACTACCAAAAAATATTTTATAATTTTAAGAGAAAGATTAATTTTATAATTAATTGATGGAGTAAATTTAATTTAGTTAATTTGTTGAAAAAATTAATTTTAATGTTTATAAATTTTAAGATTTATCAGTTAAAATGTTTTTAAACTTGTATCTAAACTGTAAAAATAAATTTTAGACACGTTATTGATTTATTTTTTTTCTGTTTTTGATAATTATTACATAAATTTTTATTTTATTAAAATTATTTTCATTATTTCAAATTAATAGTATTGTTTAAGAATTTTTCCATTTTTAGCCATGTGGTTGAAGAGCATAATCTTTCAAAAGCTTTCTGAAAATTGTTTTTTGAAAATTTTTTTCAGTAAATATTGGGCATTTTAAAACAGGTCAATTACTTAGAAAATGAATTTAATTTTTGAAAATTCGTCCTGGTCGGTATTTTCTATTAGAAAACTTCAACCTCTTGGTTGAAAATAAGGACATTCAAAAAAAGTATTTCAAACATTTCTTCCACTAGTACAAACTGAGTCAATAAATAGTACCTTAAATTATTTTAAAAGATTTTGTATAAAAATAAAACATTCTACAAGTAACAAAGTTAAAACAAAGGCACAAAGTTTTCGTACCATTATTTACAATTAAACAAACAAAACGTTTTTTACAGCCTATTATTTATTTTGCATCAGTGATTCAGAGACTATACTATATGTAGATACCTATTAATATTAATATATTCATCACACTTCGAAATAAAATTTTTCCCTGAAGAATGTTTGAATAATTTAGCAGAAACATCAGAAAGAACATCTTCTTCTACTAGAAGAAACAGCTCGTTATTCTAACTGAATCGAGATCCTACCCTTATTCTGATACAACCCATCTAAAACCTCTAAACAGTGCCAACAATTAAAGATTTTACCCAGCGGGAGTTGTCGTAATTTGCATAAATCCCCTTTCGCTAGAAAAGTAGAATAATTAGGTACCAGGATGTGCGAGCCAGCACCTCTACGTTATTACCCTTATCTCATGAACCAAACATAGATGTTATCGTGGCGTAAAGTAGGAGAAACAGTTATGGGGAGTTGAGGGGAGTAGAGCTTCCTCAATGATAAAAGGTTTTCTCTTTGGCGAAAGTCCATTTCGGAAATATTGTACAGATTTGTGTGAAGTCAAACGAAAATTTAACATTGGAAAACAGCAAACGATAAGATGTTAAGATTTTTAATGTTCAGTTTCAATCGTTTTGCTTAAGTGAACTTCCAGAAGTGAACTGAAGTGAGATTCGGGTGCGAAAGTCATAACGTTTCCATCGAATGCTTAAGAGAAGTGCGATTTTGAGAAGTTAATATTCGTGAAAGATCATTTTGGAATGTCCAATCGGAGATTGGTATATTGAAAAGAACATATGTCGTTTGATACCGAGAAATTCGAATCAGCATTGACAACAGTTTGCGTTTAAATAATAAAATAAACGACGACTCGTTCCACTAGAATTCGGGAAATTTTAAAAATGGTCGTCTTGATATGACCACTGAAATTTAAATTTAAAGTTATCAGCAATAAAATAATTAAAAGTTATTGGTAAAAAGAAATAGTTTTAATTTAAAAAATTTGTTTATTTATAAATGTACTCTAATGGACTATACGACTAAGTATATACTATTTAAACGTATTATAAACGTTGTTATATCTACGACATCAACTGATATCAGAAAAGGAGAACTATGAGCTTGGACGTTTATATTTTTAGTTGAATTTCCCAAGAATTGAGCATTGAGAAAAAGCTAAGTACGCATAACGTTCCCATTCGTAATCTAATAGAATTGAAAGTACGAATTTATAGCTCATTATTGTACTGTTCTTTCCTCACAATTACCCCTAATTTTTAATGTTTTCTTTCATTTATAACTAAAGAAATTAAAAAAAAAAACATCTCGTTTACACAGTTTAATATAAGCTGCAGTTTTCGTAATTTTTTTTTTTTAAATTTAAGAAGAAAAAAAAATGCTACTATGTGAAAAATATTTGTGTTGCAAAAAAAATAAAAATAAATAATAGTAAAGGATAGTAATGGTGATTTCTAAGGTGCAGAAGAAGAAAAGTATGGGGTTATAATACTTTTAAATACTTACTTTGCTTTTTAAGTAAAATGATCATGCTGTCTTGACCAAAAGTGTTCCACACTGAACAATTGTACTGGCCAAAATCATCATCATCAGCGTTGTGTATAATGAGGTTATTTTTCACTCCACCAGCTATCGTTTCTTCAACGATTTCATATCCATCGTTGTTATCTATATCTACATGCTGAAATTAAGAAAGAAATTGCTTGAATTATTCACACGGCATTGCATATAATTTTTATGAAAAGTTGCGCGATACACCTTATTAAATTTCATTCTGAAATAACGCACGAAACCCTATAAATTGAATAGACTGAATATTATTGGGTTTAATTAAAAAAAAATAAGGCAAAAGCGTCTTTAAATGAAGACAAATTTCGTTCACTAGTTGAAATTTGTTTTTCTAATATTGGATGTTTAACTAATGAATTATACGTAATACGAACTAAATAAGAATTATTTTTATAAACCGGAATGTCAGATACAAATATCTTAAAAATATTGTTTGTTGAATTTTGAGAACTTTAAACAAATATCTCATACATTAATAAAAGTACAGAAAAATAGTCTGTGACAAAAAGAATTATAACAAGACAAGAGAAAGCAAACACTTCTAGCAAAAGATTTGTGCCATAAAGTAATATATCGCAAATACATTTGCCGAACACATTTTGAATTAAATTGCGTACGAAATAAGTATAGCTAAATCTGGAAAAAGAAATAATTCTTGGAATCCAAAGTGGAAATCTTTGGGAATAATTCTTGGGAAGAACAAAAGATTTATTAAAATTTTCAGAAGAGTTGCAGCCTTCACACGTCAAAGTCTCTTGCCTTTTGCCCCAAAACAGCTGCAACATTTCTCACGATTCGAGTGCAAATGAAAATGAGAACGGATGAAAGAGGAGATCACGAAAGGTTTGAAAATGGATACATGGAGGAGGTTAAGTTGTTGGTTTGACGGATTTGGAATTGATTGAGTTAAGGAACAAAAGAGAAAAGTTGATTCTGTTCAAACGATTTTATAAAATCGTCTGAGCTTTGATTTCTTCCAAAAATATAAATAGAGCAAGAAAATAGCTGCATAATAAGAAATTAAAAAAAATATTGTTGTGTTTTGTTTTATTAAAAGAATAGAATTTTTGGAATAAAATCTCAAGCTTTAAAGCACAAGTAAATTTCACAATCGCAATTCTTTTAAGAACAATAGTTGGTTATACTTGAAGGAAAAAACGTTTATTTATTAAAAGTATTTTATAAATATTTTGTTATATTTCATGTTAAATTACGTAAATTACAGTAAAATACCCTATTTTTGAGAGTTAATCAACAATAATGAAATTGATTGAGTTAAGAAACAAAAAGAAAAGTTGTGCTCTTCAAAAGATTTTTGTAAAATCGTTTGAGCTTTGGTATATAAATAGAACAAAAAAATAATGGAACAAAAAAATAATAGAGCAAAAAAAATAATAGAACAAAAAATAGAACAATAATAGAACGAAAAAACTATATAATACGAAAAATTTAAAAATAAAATTCTATTTTTTTGTTTGATTAAAAACAAAAGAATTTTCAAAATAAAATTCAAAGCATTGAAACACAATTGCATTTTACAATCAGAATTCATTTAAGAACAATACTTGGTTATACTTGGAGAAAAAAAAGCATTTATTTATTAAAAGTATTTTATAAAAAACTTTGCTATATTTCAATTTAAATTATGAAAATTACTATAAAATACCTTACTTTGAGAGGTAATTCTCAATGATGGAGTTGATTGAGTTAAAGGAAAATAAGAAAGCTTGATTCTCTTTAAACGATTTTATAAAACCGTTTGAACATTGATTTCGTTCAAAAATATGAATAGAATAAGAACGTAACTACATAATACGAAAAATTAAAAAAAAATTATGTTGTATTTTGTTTAATCGAAAACAACAAAATTTCAAAAATAAGATTTAAAGCATTAAAGCACAATTAAAATGCACTATCACAACTCTTAGAAAAGTACTTGGTAAGTATTTCGTAAAAAGTATATTTGACAAATTATATTTGTACAGCCAAAAGTATGCAAATTACTGTCAAATACCTTATTTTTAAGAGGTAATTCTCAATAAAGAAAAGGTTTTATTAATTCAGAAATATTTGAAATATTTTTTCTAACATTATTTTTTTCAATTCTGATTATAATTCTTTTAGTATTTATTCAGAAAAGGAATATGAAAAAGAAATTAGAAATGAGCCTACTCCTGCTAGCGTGATTACAGATAAAAGATTTAAAAAAACTCAATTTAAGTTATAAATCATGTGCATAAATAAACATTTGTACAGTTGAATCTTGAGAGTGGAATATTATATAAAATGGGAACAAGTTGAAAAATTACCTGTTGCTTTTTGGACCAGAGTACTCTCGTTGGAGGAGGCACTGATGCAATAATACATTCTAATTTTACAACTTCTCCTTCAACTCCATACTGTACAGGTGGACTCCGCACTCTTGGAGAACCTAAGGAGAGAAATGATATTTATTAATCAATGTCATTGTGTGAATTTTATGATAAGATGGATAAGATTAATTCAATACTATAGCAGGGTGCGTAGCCAAATTATTCAACAAAAAATAAGCACCTTTTAAGCACTTTTAAAGCACTCAAAAATATTTTTAAGCACTTTTAAAAAATATCATAACTAGACAGGGTTGGAAAGTTTTTGACAATCGTCGGTTTTACCTTTTTTAACAGTCATGTCAAAAAAATCTTCTGGCATTGTTTTTGACAGTTGTCAAAAATCATGAAATTTTGAATCATGTAAAACGAATGGCGTTTTCATACGCTACGGCAGACTATACGCCGAAATAGATTGGGGTTGAATTAACTATGAGAACGTTGAATAGAACAAAGTGAACTGCGTCTTTTTGCATGATTCGAAGCAAAAATCAACATAGTAAAAGAAAAATCTCATTTTGAAAAAGGGAAAATTAAGCACTTTTTAAAAACACACAATGAAAAAAGCACCTTTAAGGGCTTTTAAAAAACGAAAATAGAAAATAAGTACCTTAAGCACTTTTTAAAAACGCTAAGCACCCTGTATAGGATTATTACAATTAATTTGCGCCTCAAATTGCAAGAACTACTAAAAAATTATTTATTTTTGACAGCAAAAAAAAAAAAAAAAAATTAAATTGAAATTATCTTATAGAAGGTAAAAAATAAAGAACATTAAATAAAAACTAGTCAAAACTATGTCTAGCAACACAATTTTGGGATTTATATAGTTATTAGAAAGTTGTTTAATCTCTTAAGGTATATTTTAGTATTTTTCAGTTTAACGTACAAATTTAGAAGAAAACATAAAAGTAAAGCCTTTCTACATTTTAATTTGGTAATAATTTTGAGGTTATAACAACTTTAACTAATGTAGATATTTAATTTATTGAGAAATAATACATTCAAAAATATAGGGGAGTTTTCTAACTTAAGATGTTGCAGTTCCTAAAATATTTAGTTAATATTTTTTCTTCTAACTTAGAGTTAAAAAAACATTTAGGTGGCTGTTTTGACTGATATGAAGTTATGTCTAACTCTAGACAGTTGCTATGACCTTGACTTTCCCGCAGATATATCGTTTTGAGTGTAAAACAAAGTAATATTATTTATATGTTTATATTTACTGAATATTTACGACCCAAACTAACCTATTTAGCTGCTAAGTTGTGCTGTAGAATTGGGGATAGTTTGTTTCGAAAAAAGTCAAGCATTCTTAGCTGTCTGGTTCTTTTCAAACACAGTAAATCTACACAAACTTTTTCACAAGTCAACGTTTTAAATATAAATAAAGTTTAAAAGCTATATTTCGTAGCTGAAAGAATGCAAACTTTTGAAGAAAAAAAAAAACTAGTTCAGCATAGGCACTTAAACTCTTATACTATTTTATGAATCACTTGTCTAAGTCAACAAATATGCACTTCTCAGATGGTTTTTCCATTCCTTGTAAAAAAAACAGCTGTTTATGGGGAATTTTAACTTTTATTTAACGGTTAAAGCCGTTTTATTGACAAAGCGGTTTTTTTACTGTTTTTCACCCTAATCATAAACGGATTAAAACTATCAATTCAAATCATAGTTTTCGCTATTTAATTTTGTTTACCGTATGAAAACATTATCTTTTTTTCAAATCATTATAGTATTATTTACTATACTTACTCTTACTTTTTAGCAATCACTTTATGGTTTTTGAACGTCGTACAAATAAAACTGCGATTCAACTTTATTGTCAGATAGATACAATATTGAAGTGAAATTCTCACTATCACAATTTCTTCATAATAAAGCAGTTAAGCTTTAATGTCTCAGAGGACAAAGCACGCATGTCTCAATGAAGTGACCCATGTTCGAATCCCAGGGATGATTGGTCGAAACAAATTCTGCCGACATAAAATATTCACATCTGGTGCAACTGCAGATTTATTTCGTAACTTTCAAAAAGAAAACTTGTTTCCATATGGTAAAAATCTATTGAGATGACAGATTTATTTTTTGTTGTAAAAACTTGTTTTGTTACCGTGAAAAACCAGTCTGATTACGGATTTACTTCATAATTTTTATTGAAAAATGTATTGCAAAAAACCCGTTTAAGTCACGGTTTTTTTTACGCAATCACAAAATTTACGGGATTTTTTTCAGAGTTGTTCAGTAGATATAAAATTAATGAAAAATTTCACAATAGTATGTAAAATAAATTTTAGTTTGAAAGGTCCACATTTTATTGCGTAAATTGTAGTTACGTTAAAATAAAGAGTTTAAATCTCATAAAAATATTAAATGTAAAAAGGTTTATTGTCAATTTTAATCTACAAATAAATCTGAAATGTAACAGATATTTGTATCTATATTAATATCTTATGTGCAATATAGATAATTATATCCTTAAACTCTTATATTTTAGATACATAGTTATTCTTAAAATGGAAGCAAGCTATATAAACTGTTTTAAAAGTCAACGTTTTAAATCTACATAAAGGTTTATTTCGGAACTTAAAGATGGTACACTCTTGGAGGAAACTACTTTAACAAAGACGTTTATGCTTTTAAATTATAAATTTATGAAGCATTTGACTAACATAACTATGCATTCCTAGGATATTTAGTCCCATTGTATAGTAGACATTAAATTAATGAAAAATTTCGCAGTGATGTAGAAATAAACTTCAGGTTGAAAGCTCCATTTTAACTCAGGTAAATTTTGGTTTTGTTAAAATAAAGAGTTAAAATTTATGAAGTGTATTTAATATAAGATGGTTTTTAATGTCAAAAATATAATTAACTGATTGTTATATTAAGAATTTATCTTATATAAATCATTAAGTTGTAGTATTTACACTAACATCTTTATTGTAATATAAATACTTTGAAACTTTTACTTTTCATGTGCTTTTATAGAAGAGACTAAATATCGCTTTTTGTATCTAAATATTTTGAGCTAAAAGTAGAGCTCTTAAAAATGTTTTCGAAGTAGGAAATCTTTACAAATACGCGTGTAAATTGAAGGTTTATTTTTGTAAATCAAAAAGAGTCTATTCAAACATTAGCATTTTCTAAAAATAATTTTATTAAAAGCCCATTAATAAGTATTGTTATTAAGTAGATTATAATATATTTCTACCTGTTAATAACTCATCTTTAAATTAAAACTAATTCCATTTTATTATCATTGAATAACATTTTTTTATGGATTTTAATAGATCCACAAAAAATTAATCCATAAAATTAATCCGTAATATCAATCAATTAATTAAATAACCCATAATATTAATCCATTAATAACAGATCCATAACTGCTTAATTGCTATATTTGTGCTGTACATTTTCCAAAATATATGCGTCTATTACAAATTACTGATTCATTTTCTAATAAGATGTTAAACTTTTAGTAACAATAAACTAACATAGTTACTTTTTAGAATAAATTTCACCCTAAAAAATTGTGTAGAAAACATTAAATCTTGGGAGGTAAATATGGTGACATAACATCGAATCTGCTATTGTGTGAGTTATTGAGTTATCTTCTTCGGCAAAAACAATCATTTCACTTTGAAAAGATAAACAGTTTCAAACAGCAAACGATTTTGAAAAGCGTTGCCATAATTGCAATATAACTAGTAAGAAAAGGAAGAGCTAAGCTGACGTGAGAGTATTAAGTGGACATGAGTGAACTTGCTTTTCTACAAAAGCTGATTCATAGGTTTTGAGTCAAAGGGAACTAGTAATTAGTAAGGGTTGCCACCTAGTGAGTTAGATGGAATAAAAAATGTAGAACTTTCATCCAGTGATATCCAATTCTGTCATCGAGAGATAAACTGGAAATCATATCATTTGTCCCTCCATTATCACTGATGAGTACAAAATTTCGAAATTGCATTTTTGAGCAACAAATTGAATACAAAATTTATAAATTGTATTTAAGTTTGAACAATCAATTGAAGTTTTTTACAATCTTCCAGTTGCAGATTCTTACCTTTAATGAATACAAGAGCATTGGTGGAAATTTCAGCAAAACCAACAACAGTCGCCCGGCACGTATAGCGCCCAGCTCTGTCTAGACTTAGTTGAGGAATGACGAGACGAGGTTCAGAACTAAGTACTTTCTCAGATCCTTCAAAAGTCCAAACAGTGTCTGGTTTAGGATTTCCTTCAACATCACAGTTTAGGGTTACTTCTGATCCTATATCAGCGGCAACATTTTCGATGGTGGATCGAAACGCAGGCCCGTCTGTAAATGTAATTGAAAATATGAATTACAACAGGTGAATAACAGTAACCACATCATTAACATCCGAAAATTTATTTGTAAAAATAAACTGTATACCTCTAAAGTAGTTTGTTTGTAAACACATAAAATGCACCTATTAAACATAAATGGACAAATGTTTTAAAGTTATGATTTAACCCCAACTGTTAACGGTGCTTAAAGTTATGTTTTAAAGTTAAGATCTAACCCCTAATATGTTTAAAGTTATGTTTTAAATGTTTAAAGTTATGTTTTAAATGTTTAAAGTTATGTTTTAAGGTTAAGATCTAACCCCTAATATGTTTAAAGTTATGTTTTAAATGTTTAAAGTTATGTTTTAAAGTTATGATTTAACCCTCTCGCAAGTAATAATAATAAAAAAATAATTAAAAAATTATTCTTTCAGTTTAAATTAAATCAATATTTCACTTCATTAGCTATAAATGTAATTTTGACTCAGTTCAAAAAAATTTTCATATTGTTAAGATATTTTGGTTGATATGAATGATATACGGTTTGACATCAAAGTATATAATGTTTTTATTTTTTCTTAAATAATGATAACAGAGAATGATTTGCATCATCACTTTTTATATTTCCGAAAAAATGTGTTCTACTAATTCTACTAATTAATTAAAAAATTAATGGCATCAGAGAAATAATTTTCTCGGAATTTCGAAGAATATATATGTGGTTGATAATTTGAATTTATATTACTCGAACATATATGTTTGTGCAACGAGATTAAATTATTTTGCGAATAAAAATATTTGTACATTTACTAAATACATGTGATAAATAAAAAGCTAGCTGATTTCCCTTGATAATCGTACAATGGGATTCACCTCTAGACCAAGACTATAATACAAAATATAATAATATAGAATTTCTAATGGAATTGAAATGAAGTAGAGTTTAATGCACATAGAGGAAATTTGCTATATTATGCTACGCTAAACGTAAATGGAATAACGTAGTCTAATTCCGGGTTAGATGATATAATAATGTTATAAACTAAGTCTGATCATCCTTGAAAAAATACCATTGTGGTACTTCAGCAAGTAATAACTCTTGTTTTTATAAGAGGGTGAACCCCCTAAAATAATTTAAAAGCTTAAGAATAATTTACAAATAAAATAATAATAATGAAAGTGTATGATTCATAAATAAAAATATCCCCCCTGATTTATTTAACCTTTTTACATTAAAATATTACAGAATAAGTATACATCTACAAAGGATTAAATAGAAAGGTTTTCTAGGTTTATAAAGAACCATTTCTAAATAAAACAAAATGTTAACTATAACGCAAAGATAACAGTGGCTAACTGTTGATTTTTAAATGAAAATAATGAAAAGCATCCAATAAGTCATGGAAAAAACAGCAGCAATCTCAAATTGTGGAACGAACACCACCAGTGATAAAAATAAAATGAAACCGATAAAGAAAGAAAACCCCTTTTCTCACATGTACATGATTCATAAATAAGTATATTCTTTTGATTTATTTAAACTTTTTATACTAAAACATTACAGAAAAAAGTATGCAACTACAACGGATTAAATAGAGCGATTTTCCAGGTTTATAAAGAACTTTTATTATCTTAAGTTAAAAATAATGATCTGCATTAAACATCGTAACTATTTCCAAATGAGAAATTTTAACTATAACGCAAAGAAAACCCTTACAAACGACTAACTGTTCATTTTTAAATGAAAATAATGAAAAGCATCCAATCAGTCATGGAAAAAACCGCAGCATTCTCTAAATGAGGAACGAATACCACGAGTAATAAAAACAAAATGAAACCGATAAAAGGAAAAAGAAAAAAACCCTTTTCTCACAAGTAACGCAAAAATCATTAGAAGCGAAACATCATTATCTGTTAACGAGATACGTTTAATGATTTCACTTAATATCATTGAAAAGCATTAAGAAAAAAAATTAATCACTCAAAAACAAAAATTAAAACGATAATCCTTTTTCTTTGTGGCATTATGGAAATTCAATACTGCTGTTAAACAGATGTAGCAAAAAGAAAAGAATGTTCTTTTTTTATTCCGCTTACATAGGACATTCAGAGTGTGTGTTGATTTGGTAGTTCCCACGGCGTTGCTGACTTCGCAGCTGATGGTGTCCTTGTTGTATTCGCGGGTGACCCTGGTTATCATGTAGGTCGTACTGTGGTCCCCTGGAATGACTTCATCGTTTCTGCAAATAAAAAGAATAAAAAAAATAAACAACAAGTTATTGGGGAATATTTCTATAATGGCTTTGTTAATTTGGCGTGAATGGTTCTTTATCTTTACACATGTAAGTATTGTTCTTAATAAAGCGATTGGGATTGGTGCTACCAATCCTATTTGGCATGATATTACCTTTACATTATTTAATGAAATAAACATATGTAAATGGCAGTTGTAAAAGATAATACTGACTGAAAAAACTGATTAACTTGAATGATCAAAATTTACGAAATTTTCCTTGTTTTTGACGAAACAATTTCCTAGGGAAATCTCCAAGCGAGCATTTTGTTAAATTAAGGAAATTGTTTTCTCTTGTTTGAGAATACGAATTTCATCAAAAGAAATTAGGCATAGTGAAACATGTCAATTAATCACTGATTAGGAAAAACAACGTATTCGGGAATGAGTACTCACTTTTGAAACGAGTGAGAGAATAGTTTCCTTAAATATTTGACATTTCGCGTTTCGTCAAATATCAAATGATTTAGAGACGAAATGATAGTCAAAAGCAACGAAATAACATGTACATCGATTAGTACACTTGATTAGGAAATATATTGCAATGATAGTCAAAAGCAACAAAATAACATGTACATCGATTAGTACACTTGATTAGGAAATATATTGTAATGATAGTCAAAAGCAACAAAATAACATGTGCATCGATTAGTACACTTGATTAGGAAATATATTGTAATGATAGTCAAAAGCAACGAGATAACATGTACATCGATTAGTACACTTGATTAGGAAATACATTATAATGATAGTTAAAAGCAACGAAATAACATGTACATCGATTAGTAAACTTGATTAGGAAATATAATATAAAAAATACGAGTGGAGAGCTACTCAAATAACACCAGAATCAAACCCGAGGAAAAACTGCTTTACAAGCGAGTTCACCAGTCTTGCAACATCTCTTCATTAAAACGAGAACCTTTTTGAGATTGTAGCAATCTTTAAATATTTACTTTATACATAATAATATATTAATTTTACCGCTATGTTATACTTGTAACCTATATTTTTAAAAATTTCACATTTATTTTGGCACGAAACAAAATCAATAAAATGAAGAAAAAAAATCTTTTAAAATTTTCTTTATACAATTCAAGTATGAATGAAATTATTACTTACTAGGTACTAAATTTACTTCTTTTTAATAATGAAAAGAATTGCGGAGAAGAATCCAGAAAAATAAAATTTAAGCTGATAGCTAGTGCATTTCCATTTTAGAAATTCATTTTTCAAAAAGAAAAAAAAAAGAAGACCTTTAACAAATGATCTCATTTTCAATTAGTGAGTGAAATTCTTCCCCGCCCTTTTTATTGGAAATGTCTGACTGTTTTCTAAAGAACAAACACAGTTTTCTTTTCCTCCTAAAGAATATTTACACTTTATTTTACCATTTTTATCTCTTTTCCTCTTTTAACTTTGCATTCAAACCAATTTTGAGCCGATCGAAGACATTGGAAATATTCCCAGCATGCATTTTTATTTAGCATTCTTATTCTAGCAAAAGTATTGACGAATATACGAATATCTCTCCTTATTCTGCCCCAAGGGTAGAAAATAAAGCTGAAATAAAATGTTGTTGCCATTTTCAAACTACCAAATACATTTCAAAATGTGTAACAAAGATGAAGAAAATATGTCACATGCTTTTCCTCTGCAAACAGAATTCACGATGTATTTTTAATCTCGACCAATGTCGGAGTAAAATTATAAAAATAAAAAAAGAACAAGAATCAATCACAAAATAATCTAAAATATTTAAAGTAAAGAAATTCAAACAAAAGATTGAACTGTTCAATGTCAGTTTATTTATAGAAGAGAAAGTTTTCTCATAGCAAAGCAGTTGTTGTTCGATTAGCTTTAAGCTAGAATTAGATTTAAAGAATAAAGAAAATACTGAAACAGCCAGAACAAATTTAATAGAATGCATAAATAATGAATTTTGAATTTAATTTTAACGCCTATATTTTTTTATATACGTAAAAAATGCATAAATCAATTCTATTACAGTTCAGGATTTTTGCTAGATATACAATCGGAAATAAACCCTGAAATTTAATTCTTACTTTTATTTCCTTATTTAGATAAACTAAGCTATTGATCTGGAAAGTGAAAATAAATCGCAATAAAATAAACGTCGATAAAAAGAGATGTTAAAGATAGCTATTTTCACATTAAATCTAAAAGTAATATTTTTAATAAGTAGTCAGTTTTTGTCATAATAGAAATACATTCAAAATTTGGGGACAAAATGTTTTAATAACGCGCATAATATTAAAAAGGCAATAATGGTTTGAAACTATGGCGCGTTTAAATATTACACTTTATTTTTGCTGAAAACGGGAAGGGGGATACGATACGTAAGTGACTAATCCCCCCAAAATGCTTGCTTAATATTTGAATGGTTCTTTTTCGATTGCTGGATATATCGTTTGAAAAAGACATTAACATCACAAATAAATTCAATCAGACGATTTTTTAAATTCGATTTTCCCAGACGATTTCCAGGTGTCTACACCAGATTGTTTTGGTGCAAAATATTCATATATTTTTCAATCCTGCCATAATTTTGATTGCAATAAAAATAATACACGATGAGTACGATAATATACGACCAAACGTGTTATTTTGCATTTTATATAGTATTATATTTATTACATAACAAGCAAAAATAATTTATACCATATCATAGTTTTAAGGAAAGTAATAACTATTGCATTATTTTTTAACCGAAGTACAAGATTCAAAAGTACTACGGAAGAAAATTAAAATATAATTTATAATTGATTCATTTTACTTTATAAAATGGGCACAAAACAATCCAATACCATCCGTTTAAAGACACATGGTTTCTTATTCTTTGAACTCTAAAAAACGATCATAAATGTCAAGTGTTTTTACGGGGATTAGTATTTATTTCAAGAATTCTTTTCCCCAAAACAAAATAACATCTCACCATCATATTTTGACAAATATTCTCCAATCGAAAAAAAAAGAAGAATGAAGAAAACTGAAAAATTCTTCCCATTAAATGAAAGCAAAACAAATAAATAGAAACTCACCTCAGCCATTTGATGGTGACGTCCGCTGGATTCGCAACTGCCTCGCAGGTGAACTTCACGTTATCGAATTCCATAATCTTGTCCGAGCTCACTTTAAGGGTGATTTCGGGGGGATCTGTAAGAAAACATCCATCTCTATTACCCACTTGTCACATCTAATGGTGTATTCCACCACCTAGGCGGCGATACAACCGAAAATCCTCTTTGCAACGATGAAAACAAAAGAAATAAAACATTCTTTCTTCCTCTTTAAGCGAAAGAAACACTAGCCTGTAAGCTCGGCAGATACAACGCCATTTCGAAGGAAAGGACATCAATTTTTGCTTCAGCCTCGTACAATAAGGTGTGCTGATTCGAGCTTTTCGGATTCAAAAAGTAATTTCTTTTTGGTACAATGTTATTTTATTTTATTGGATACGGTTGGGTTGTTACTTATTATAATGCTGTCGTAAGTATTAGTTTTATGTATGAATATTGGATCACAGGGCGTATAAAAGAACATTTAGATGATCTCCGGACGCCATTAATATGATTTAATAGTATTTATTTTATAATATTTATTTGTGTAAGTTGTATATTATCAGAGAAGATTTATTATAAAGGAAACATTACATAAAATTTCTATTTTAAAATGTACTACACTGTAAAAAGTACCTAAAATTCTTTTTTCAAACAAATGTACCAAATGTTTAAGGGTGATTCTATGGTTTTGTCTTACAAGTGGCGCATGAAATTGATTAATATATTCGTCAAAAAACAATTTTCTAAGCCTGCATTTATAACTGAAAAACATTTGTACCAAATGTCAATGGACAAAAATAATTTTATTCATATTCATAAAAAAACTATATAAATTATAAAATTAAAATTATAATATCGCTTAAATTTTTTTATATTTTTTTTAACTATCATCTATTTAAATTCAAGCATTTTCAAAATGCTCCTTAGTTGTTTATTTGAGATTTTAAGAAAGGTAAAATAATTAATTATTAATTTTTTAACAAAATATTTAATTAATCAATTTTTTAATTGTCTCTTTAATTAGAAATATTGTATTCGCTTTTACGCCAGAAAAAAAAAATTAGTTGTGTGTTAAGGCAACTAAATTTCACCCCAAATGTTTAAGTGATGTTTGAAAGTTTGAGCTTATTATGAAGTGAATCTTTCGATGTAAATATCCCAATCTCCCATTTCGCAAATTTTGAGTAATTTTGAAAAATATTTTATCTCCGTATATTATAATTATATATCTATAGTATGTAAGAATTATAAGAATGTTATACTTACATTTAACTTCTAAGCTGATTCTTGCATGCAGCGGTTGCGTTAAAGCAGGATTTTCTGATCTGCAAGTAAAAGTTTTTCCGTCATGTTCCCTCCTTGGTGTAAGAGTCCACTTGAGTTCTGCATTTGCCCTTTTTCCATCTCCAAGATGTTGTGTCGTGTATTCAATTTCTTCTAATACAACATTTCCATCACCATCCAGCCAAGTCAACTATAAAATAGCCCAAAATACACAAGTTAAAATTATTTTATACTAATATTCAATGATAATTTTCATATGAATTCTGCTGCTGATTCAAGCAAGGAAAGAAAACTTATTTTGTTATCTAACAGTAGCAATGCGTAACATACGATCCTTCGAGGTTTTTTATTTCAAAATGCAAAGTATGGCTTAATTTAAGATATGAATAGTACGCAAAATAAAATAGGGAACACCTTAATAACTTTTGATATAATGATTGAATATAAAAAGCGATCTTGAAGGTTTAAAACTTTAACATGAGTTTTATGCTACGAAATTAAGCATGAAACCATACTTTTTCTGAATAAATATGTTTTTTCTTTACTGACGGAATTGGGCTCTTGGTCCCTACTATATGGAAGGCAGACCAACCTGAAAAATATTGCCACAATAATTGAGTCGGAAAGCGGTCTAAACTTTATAGAGCAATATTATTATGATTCATTTCAAGGTTGAACCCTATCAGTACCTTGAGTCATTATATGAATGAAAAATTAAAATTGAACCTTGTTATCGATCAAATTAAACTATGGTGCACTAATGTTTTTAACAGAGAAAAATGTAATAAGCAGTTTTACTTTTAAATATACACGGTTGTTTCTTTTACAATGCGAAAAAAAAGCGTTTAAGTGCTATTACTTATACGAAGGAAACAAGGTATTGCAGAAAAGTTTTTCTGTTGAAATTACTTAACAAACTGTGGTGCACCAATATTTTTTCATTGGATGTGGTTGGTGTTGGTCCATTAGAAGGAGTAATGAAAAAAAATCTGCTACGACACAAGAAATAAAAAGAAAAATATATGAAGGGGAAAAAAAACAAAGCAAAAACATTGCACTTTGGGAATTTTTTTCCCTTTTGTTTTCCGCTTTTCCGAGGGAAGAAAAGAAAAATAAGAACAATGAGAATAAGGAAAGGACATTTCGTTAGGGGAACAAAATTGCGGAACGAGAGGCTGCTTCAAAATCTTTCTCAGCATTTTTGGTGATCTATAATTGATTTATTTGTTTGTTTTTTTCCTTTTTGTCGTACGTACCAACGAAATGATTACGATTCGGTTTATTTTTTATCATGTTTTTTTTAAGTCTCTGCCCTAACTCAGGAAATAACTCCTTGAACAATTTTCTTTTAAAATTAATACAATTTTCTCTTCGGAGTATTTTATTAAATTTTTGTTTTAGAGCATATCGTATCCTAAATACCGCAAGTGTAATTAACGCCACTTATTAAACGAAAATAATAATCAGAATGATTAAAAAATGACGAAAATCATTAATTTATTTATTATCAATGTTAATGAGGGATATTTTTGCACACTTATAAACATATTTCTATTATTTGAATCCCACTTCTAATTTTTTTATTTATACATTTGTAAAATATGGTTACATATTCTTTAAATAATTTTCATACATGAAAAAGTGGGTTTGTACAATAATGTAAAAATATTATTCACATTTATAAGACTTGGCATTTTTCAATTACCATCTATTTAGTATTATATTTTAACAGTATGCAATTATTCAGTTCATTTAACTTTTCAAGCATAATACTATTTCGAATTTTTTTTAAATACTTAATTTCTATCTCCTTTTTTATAAGAATACCATAAGTACATATAAGTTAACCATATAAGCTATTATCTGATAATAAATAAAAAGATCAATAAATTAAATAACCGAATCTGATTAACACGTAGAGTAAGTATGCGTGTATTTTGACTTCGCCCGGAAGAATCGGCTTCTAGAAACTTTGAACCTGGATCAATACAAAGCTCATTTGCAGACGAATTTTAATACCAAGAAAAAGAAGACCAATTCAACTTTCCTACCTCCTTTCAACACTTCCACACCCCCACTTCTCGTCTTTTACCGAAGCAATAATTAAGAAAGGTGACAGACGTTCTTCGGTGTGTGGTTAAAGCTTTCACTAATGAGCAGACCCTTACCACGCCATCTGGAATCTTCTGGAATCCTTTTTCCGCCCACCCCATCACCACACAACAGACCACCCCTCTTTGGTACTAATTTGCCACAAAACAACAGCTTGAACGTCACGTTTACACAGGATATTTTACTCCCCCTTCTAATTTGGAAGCCTCGGGAAGCTTGGCCGAAGAAGAAAAAGTGCTGGGAAAAAAAATCGAATGTTCCAGAAGAAAAGAATTTCAAAATGATAGGTAACATCTTCTGGATCTCCTATCCACCCCTTACACAATGCTGCAGAGGTTTTGTTTTGATCCTTAGTAATCAAGGGAAGGTTTAACTCACTTAGAAAATGATGCCGACACCATTAAGAAACATAATTTTTTAAACCTGTTCAAAAGCCCACTTATTAGCCATTTTTTTCTCCTCAGTTATGCTAGAAAGATATATAATATGAGCTTAACTTTGCGATGCGAGATAGTTTTTTTTTTTCTGAATGGTTGCTGGCCATTTCATCATATCCTTCAAAGACAAATTAAAAGTAGATTAACACTCGAGAAAAACTCAGGTGTTTAAGAAATTTAGGAAGTACTATAAGTCATAAGCGTGTAAACAAATTAAGGCTTTCTGCTAGAAGATTATATGTTGCAGTGTTTGGAAGACTTAATTTTTACCTTTAGCTGCATATTTAAGAGGCTTGTTACAGAAAATGGTAACATTTAATTCAAAGTTTTAAAAAGTAAACATCTGATACGATTCTCATTGGTATAGGTTCATTAAGAATTGTTTTTTAAAGTTTTGAATTGACATAGGGTACTTTTTCTTATTCTGATATGAAAGAAAGGTGTATTTTTTCTATGCTTCGCTAGATATTTTTTGTAAATATGTCAAAATAAAAAGTTCCTTGTACCTTAGAAAAATATTTTAGCTAATTATTGCTAGGAAACATTATTCTAAATTCAAACCACCAATGCTGAATTCATAATAATAACAGAAACACATTTTAAACATTTTGGCTAACAAATCAACAAAACAAAGTGCACAGAAAGAAACAAAATGTAACAATAGAATGTAAAATGTAGTGTAATTATTATCATAGGGTTATTATTCTGATGAAACTATTATTTCATTTTGACACTAAATAGTTTTTTTTTTCGGCAGAAAAATCTACGGTGGATGCAAAAACAACTTGAAATATTTCTGTTTACGTTTCTCTCCTCCACAATATTTTGGAAATTAACAGTTTGCTAAATAGTTTAAGGAACCCTTCATGGAAAATTCTGTTTTAATTACATTTAAAACTCAAGGAATTTGAGAAACCAAGAGTAAATTATAAAATTTCAAATGCTGATTTTTTTCCCTGGGTATGTTCAAATTGTAAAACAAATTAAGTCAGTATTAGTTTCTGGTATGGAAAGTGGTAATACTTCTGACATAATTTGTAAGCCATTTGACAGTTGGAAAAAACTTTCAACGTTTGGAATTTTATAGATTATTTTCTGTTTATCTATACTTTAAATTTTAAATTACGAATGAAATTGATAGAGAATTTATATTAGGGTTAAAATAGTTATCATTAACCAGCAGCTTCCAAAGGCGAAAAAATATTAATTAAAAGAGTTTTTTTTTGTATAAAATAAAATTTTGACTGACTTGAAAAGCATTATAGTTGTTTTTCCACATTACTGCGGAAGATAAGCTTTAAACTGTCCTATTCCTTATTTTGTTTAATAATGTTTTATGCAAAGATTTAATAATTAAATAGCTATAATTTCAGTAAAAATGGACATTAAGTTCACCTATTAGAAAACTGCATGTTTTAATTAAGGTGTTTGGTTTGAATTTGAAATTAACTTCGGTCAGTTTTTACGAAGTCTTATTCTGTTTTTGATTGTTTGTGTTTTACTGGGTATATGAGAGTTTTCATAACATTCTTACCTCGGCTGGGGGTTTTCCTGCATGTGAGTCACAAGTTAATTCAACTGTCATCCCCGCTGTCGTTCGCAAGAAATCACCTTGTACAATTTTTGGTGGTTCTGGTGGAACTACAAAATACAAAAAACAAAAGTTAATAATCTATACAAGATGTTCTAAAAATTGATTTTTAATTTTAAACTAACTGCTAATATATAAAATTATTATCCAGCTGAAAAAATCTCGTGTAGTGTTTTCCGTACGAATTCCGGTAAAATTATCATGCTGTATGGCAATGGCATTTCTGGTAAAAAGAAACCATAATTTACCAACATATACGGCATTTAAACCCAACATTTACTTACACATACCCCCGATGGTTTACCGAAATTTCTGGTTTTCAAAATTATAGTTCATAATTACCACACATATAGAAAAAAAATTTTAAACCTAAAAATATATTTAACTGAATATATGGTTTTTATGCCGACCGGCCTGTGTAGGGGCCAGAAAACTGGTCTTGCTTCAGAAAGGTTCTGGGTTCGAATCCCGGGCAAGACATGGATGTTCTTTCATTCTCTGTACTTATTATGGGAGCTAACATTGGCCCACCCAATATGGTGCCCCTAGAAAAGTGGCTACCAAATCTGCCCTTCAGATGCCTGTATGACGTAGGTCATTGGAAAAAAATGGTTTTTATGCCATGCTCGATAATATATATCACGGCAAAAGTTCCAAATTTTTGCCAAATTTTATCACAGATTATAAAACTATATTTTATTGCTAATTTTACCAAAATCATTACCACAGCGCAAAACTTATCGAGCTTTTTGATCATCTCATTGAGCCAGAAACACAATAAATTTCATCGTATTCTGGTAATTTTGACCATAACTTTTTTTCAATGCAGATTTTATTTTTACTTTAATTGAAAGTAATTTCTTTCAAAGACTAAATCGAAAGACTCTGTTTAAGACAAAGTGTTCTATGTTTAAAATGAATGTAAAACTAACTACTGAAACAGAAGTTGTTTTAACTGGAATTTAAAAAACAAAAGGAAAGCTTAGCAAATTTTGCAACAAGACGACTCTTTTTATAACTTTGATTTTAAATTTCTTTTATATATTTCACATAATAACAACTACAAATTTATAAAATGACTAACAATAAAAAAATATTCCAATTACAAGTACGTTCTGTGCCAGAAATAGGAATAAAATTAGTGTTTCTTTGACGCTCGTGTTTATTTATGGCCACGTAATACGAGGCATCTATCATTTAAATACCTTTTTTAAAAGTTGTCAGATCCCAGTAGTTTTAGAGATATCATTAAATATTCATTTATCTGTTTTATTTCAAATAGATTTTCTTAATCAATCTTAATTTGCAATTAAGATTGATTGATTGTATTTGGAGTTTTTTTTTTCTTTGTTTTTTTTGGATGAAAGGAATTTTTTTCCCAAATTTATATTAATACATACAATTATGACTTAGAGTGGAAAGAGTATCAGTATCTTATCTTGACATTAGGAAATTTTATTATAATTTGAACCCTGCACACTTTTTAAAAAATACTCCTAATTAAGACTCCTAATTTCATTGGCAGACTATTTTTTTTCTCAACAAAAATACTCACATCTTAGTAATACTATCGTTTCACCATAAATTTACAATCACTTTAGTTGAAACGATACTCATGTATATTGAATTAATAAAACAGTATGACTTCATAAGAGTTTTTAAAGAAATACTCGGAACAAAAAAAAAATTAAAGAATCATATCTGTGTAATTTTCCTTCAATTTCCCAAATAAATTTATCCTTAAACAGCTCTTACAGCGAATATTAACGAAAAACTATGAAACGCTGATTAAAATAGACAACTTTTTCTTTCGCTTTATGAACAATTGAATCAAGCTGAAATAATTAGCTTTTAAAAATCGCAAATACAACACTTGAATTAAAAAAAAATTCAAATTTTAAGCTGCTTAGTTACACTGATTTAGTAATAAATACTATGTGCGGCTAAGCAGTACTATTATTTTCAAAAAAAGTTATAAGTAATTTTAGTTCAAACTGTAAAATAAAATTTTCAATTATTAGAAAAGCCTTTCTTCATAAAAAAGTTTGAAAAGTAACCGAAATAAACGCAATTTTAAAAACTGAAATTTTCCTTCAATTCGAATTTTAAATTCATCACGAAACAGCTCTTATAACGAAAATTAACGAAAAACAATGAAACTCGTATTAACATAGACTAGATTTTCCTCTGCTTGATTAGTAATTAAATCAAGTAGAAACAATTCACTTTAAACTTTTAAAATCACAATACAACACTTGAATTAAAAGAATCGAATTTAAAGCTGGAGTAAAACCTGGTTGAAAAAAAAAATTAACATCTTTGAAATGGCCGAGGCGCTCATCATTATCTTTTTCCACCCCGTTTGATTCAAAAAATTCCAGTAATCTCATCTTTAACCAAATATCATCGCCAAGGCTCAAATTTAAGAGAGAATAAATTTAAAGTTCATATTTATCAGGCCAAGATGGATGGTAAGGACGAAGTAAAATAACAATGCAATTTGCACTGCCTGGGCTCTGTAAAATCGAATTAAGGCAGTGGTTAGGCACTGAAGAGGTATTATCAGAAAAATAAATTAAAATTTTGCTCTTCCATAAGCCACTCACCCCAAACCCCGGGGTTTTCGATTTGGCCCAGCATCGGAGCACGTTTTGGAAATATCTCAGGAACGTTTTTCAAACCTTTCATAGAGAAAGGTAGGAAATAATAAAAGCGCAGAAAACACGGCCAACTAAGTTATTTAAACTCCTTCAGCCGTATAATTAATACGGAGTATAAGAATACTTGAAGTTGAAAACAATTAAGGAGGAATTCTTACTTTTTTGCTATCCTTAAAGAAAAGGCAGTTTTTTTTTTAATTTCTCATTCCCGAAATAAAAAAAAAGGAAATAATGAATAGGAAATTAGAAATGAGTAAAGTGTAAAAAATTATATACCCTTTAAATTCTGAGTACAGGAAAAAAAATGAAGAAAGGAAAGAAGAAAAAAGTCTTCACTATTGTTATAAAAATTCTTTCAATGGTGATGTAAATAATTCAGTCGTAAAAACTGAATTTTTTCGTTTATCCATGGCTTACAATTTTATTTTTTTCAATTATTCTATAAAAGAGCTTCTTCAATTCAAAAATAAAAAAAATAATTGTAAAAGTAGTTAAATACTAGGAAAAGCACAATCATTTTTAGATTTCGAAACGTTTAAAGAAAAACAATACTTATATATAAGAAAAAATTTAATCTGTGAGATAACCCATGGAACTATGTAATTTATGCAACATATTGTTTATTTTAACCCTTTCTATTGTATAGTTGCTTCCAATTAACTTTCATAAGTACATAATAAAATATTTATCATCATATAGTATACAATATTTGTACTATATAATTTGTTTGAGCAAAAAAAACGAGTTTTTTCAGTAAGCATTTTTTACTCCTAAAAATTGAATTTTGTCTTAAATAGTCATAGCCTGCAATTTATTTCAATTACTTAAAAATAAAAAAGCAAAATCACTCTTAAATTTTAAAATGTTTTAAAAAATTCTCGTCAGATTGTTTTATTGAAAAATAGTGTAATAAGATGACGATGGTGTATTGTAATGACGAATTTAATTTATAAAAATATCTAGTTTTGTTGTTGTAACGCTTTAATTTGCAAATTAGTAATATTTTAAAGTATATATTTTCTGAAAAATATGTTTCTCTTCTGTATTTGGTGCTACAAGAAAAAAACAATTATTATTATCTCTAACTACAGTATATCTTAAATTTGTGAATGAGCTTTTGTAAGAACATTAACATATTTCATTTAATTGTTACCTTGCTTGCCTTAATTTGTTATTTATGTCTGTTGCCACGCGTCACAAATGGGTTTTTCTTTCTGTACATAATGCTGTATAAAGCAGTTAGTGTTCACATTATGTATAACTATATATCTGCATCGAGCTGTTTTTCTGCAGCAAAAACAGGCTTTATATCTTGTTATGTTGTGGTACAAACTGGTTTTAGATTTCTTCTGCTGTACAAACCGGTTGATATTCACAATTATCTAGTACTGCATATCTGCATATAAGTTTTTTTTCCCACGGCTGAAGGATGCTTTACATCTGTTACCTTGAGGTACAAACTGATTTTAGATTTCTACTGCTGTATAAACTGATTGGTATTCGCATTATTTATTACATATATCTGTATTTAGCTTGTTTTTTGCAGTAAAAGCAGAATTCATGTCTGTTATCTGTACAAACTGGTGTTACTTTCCTACTGCTATTGGTATTCGGCATTATTTATTATTACACTGATATTGATGCTATGATGCCATACACGCTATTGATTCAGTAATGTTCTGAAGATGAATGAAATCCAGTCCATCACAAAAAGGGAATATTTATTACATAATACATTCTTAAAGGATAATCTAATGTATATTATTCCCAATAGTTCGGTTCAGAACTCTTGTTAACTTAAAATAAGGCAGATTTTCGGCCAATTGAGTTTCTTATTCCGCCCCTTCTCTGGTGCCTCTGACAAATGACAGCAGGGAACAAATGGGCCATGACGACCACGAAAAATTCCCTTTTTTGTCCCTTTTTTCCCTTTTGAATCAGTACTTACAGTAGATCTGTTTCTAACGGCAGTGCGAATAGGAATCCATCTATCTATATGTCAGCAAAGGAAAGAAACATTAGCAAGTAGCAAACTTGCAACAGAAAAGGAGCACAGTTTGAACACGAAGAGTGGTTCTAGTAAAGATATAAGAAACTGCAATCGCTTTTAAAAGATTTCCCATTAGATCAGAGAGGGCTAAAAATTTCTCTTGGAAGCGGAATTTTAGGAACTTGGCGCTTATCCTAATCGAGGGAAAAGAATCCACGAGTTTACATGTCCGTTTTATTTTTCAGGAAATTTTTTCGACAGAATGTATACTATTGATTTGTGTGTCTCGTGTATGATTTAACTAAAAATTCAACTTTAATTCATGCTGCAATGTTTTTAAATTTCAAAAACATTTGATTCTACATTATTGGTCCCATATGCATTGATCAAAGACACAAGGAATTGAAGTATAAAAATAAAACTGCAAAAGAATACTGCAATGTTTATTATTGTATAACGATTTTATTGTCCGTTTTATTTTTCAGGAAATTTTTTAGACAGAATGTATATTATTGTTTTTTGTGTCTCGTGTATAATTTAACTAAAAATTCAACTTTAATTCATGCTGCAATGTTTTTAAATTTCAAAAGCATTTGATTCTACATTATTGGTCCCATATGCATTGATCAAAGACACAAGGAATTGAAGTATAAAAATAAAACTGCAAAAGAATGTTGCAATGTTTATTATTGTATTACGATTTTATTGTCCATTTTATTTTTCGGGAAATTTTTTCGACAGAATGTATATTATTGATTTGTGTGTGACGTGTATAATTTAACTAAAAATTCAAATTTAATTCCTGCTGCAATGTTTTTGAATTTCAAAAGCATTTGATTCCACATTATTGGCCCCATATGCATTAACCAAAGACACAAGGAATTGAAGTATAAAAATAAAATGGCAAAAGGATGCTGCAATGCTTATTACTGTATTATGATTTTATTGATAACATAAAAAAATTGAATCTCAGAATTTTGTAACAAAATTCATCTAAATTAGAATTTTTTCATGCATGTATACACAAATTTATTTACATTTGGAAAGTATCTATGCATACTTTGCCATATAATATATATCGGAAATCAAATATCGAACACAAAAGCAGTTGTATTACACGAAAGAGGTAAGACATAGAATCGAACCAATTTCACAATCTACTAAGGAATCAAATGCAAATGAATTCTCCTATACATACTTGAGAAGTTTCGACGGATTCCATAACTTCGTAATAATACTGACATAATGTTCAGAAGGAATATATTGCAGAGTCACTTTGAGCTTATGCAATAAATAATAATGATGATCTGCCAGTACTTAGATATCAAAGTGTTCAGTACTTATGCATGCGCAGTGTTAGCGTAAATTCAATATTAATTCTAGAAAGCTTATAGCATTCATTATAAAAATGCAATTTTGATGACTCACTAACTTTCAGCAGCTATGTGCACAATTGATGAAATTTATAGTCTAATTATGAAAGTAATACACTGTTAGAATAATATAAGAACTTTATAAAATTATAGCAGTGCAGATTTTTTAAAGGAATAAGTTTGATTACAAATATAGTTTCTGTTATTTGCTCTCCGGTTGCATTGAAATTGAAAATTATTTTTTTTTTGTATATTATAATGTATATTACAAATATGACCCATAAACTGTTTCATAGCCAAGATACTGTTGATGGTTGTATTCTGATTGTATTTTTGTTTCCATCTGTTCTAAGAAATACTATGATTTTCGTAGTCCTACTTTGATATGAATAAAGATTATTTTAAAATCTTTGCTTCCTTTAAAAAAAAATTGAATGAATTTTTTTAATTATATAACTTTAAAATTCAGTTTTTGTTAAAAAGCGAAGTGGATTAAAAAGAGTTTTTAAAAATCGGGATAAAAATTTACGAAAAATTGTCAAATTGCAAATTAGTGCCTAATTATGTTTATTATTAAGTAATTCTTTGACTTATTTTGAGTTTTTAGAACAAGTAAACCAAAACAATGAAACAAATGTTTGTATTGATAATTAATTAATTATTCATAAAACATCAGGTATTTAAATAATGGCAATTAAAATTTTTAATTCGGCCGGATAATCCTCAATTAATTAGTACCAGATGAAAAACACTTTCATATCTGACATAAACTTATCAAAGAGTTTCTGCCATTATTTTGATAAGTTAAATTGAATGATGCATTAATTATTCTTCAAATCCAGAATTCCGGAGAATTGAGCAATTGTTAGGAAACATAAAAGCCTCTCTTTCAATTCTTTGGAATAAAACGTTATTTTAAACACTGGCAACTAGGAGAAAAATTTTCCTCGCCTTCTAATCAACATGTGGCAAATCTCCTTAACGACTCATTTTTAGGACTCATCAATAATTAATAGATTTTCCAGTTAATCACATTTTCCTTGAATCTCTTTAAAGCGCCATAAGACTTCAAAATAAACACCTTCTCCAACAAACTTTCCCCTTTTCTATTGAACCTGATAATTAGATCCGCTCCAAGTCTATTTTTTAAGAAATCTTTTCCACAGCAAACGCTTTACCTAGAGTTTGTTTGTACGTGGGTTATAACTTCTAGTAATTAAAATTTGCCGCTTACAGATACGAAAGGCAACCCTATTATGATGTGTGGGGTATGCAGTGCACCATATTTTCCTGGGATTGCGGGGGTGGCACGAGGGTAAAAGTTTCGTTTCGTGACCATTGTTGAGAGTAAGGCAGGCAACAATGAGAATGGAGGGGGTAAGGGGATTAATAGTGGGCCGCCTTTGCGTTCTCTTTTGTGCCGATGAACAATGGTGAAGGTGCCAGCGTAAAAGCAGTCCGGGAGTTTTCCGGATTATTCCTAAGTTGTATTCGCTCTCCCGGGTTGCCGGTCCAAAGAAATGTTTTTACTTCTTCTTCTCGCCAAGTTTTCGGAAGAAATTTGAGATTAAAATTCTAAGGTTGGTTTTAAAATTTTGTATTGGGCGTAATAATTTTGGAATATATTTCTAATGATGATAAGCATTGAAAAATTTACCCTTCTATTTTTTTAAATTGTTTTGTTAAAAATTTTAAACAGGTAACTTAATAGAAGCTTGATTTAGGCTATAAACGAATGATGGAAAACTAAGTACATAGCCAGTCTACTTTCCACTTTTTTAACATAATTGCCCGCCCACCGGTGATTGGTGTACGCTAAATCTGCCAGGGTCACTCCAAGTTCCCATAACGTTTAACAATCAATACCTCTGGGGTAACTGGATTGAAAAGTGACCGTACTGTAGTTCAGATCAAAATTACAATCTGTAGATGAATGGATAATCTGTGAATGTGGCCTCCCTGTGAAACTGGATGTGAAGTGTGTGTGAACAGGTGTGTTTGTCGTCTTCGGATCATTCTCAGGGATGTTTCTCAGACAGCTGCCAGTACAGCTTTAGAGCGACGAAAATAAAAGGACAAGTACTTAAAATAATTGCATTAGTATTCGAGGACCAAAGTTAAAAGCTCGTTACACTTGAAAAAGATAAATGGTATAACATATTAGGTGTGCAATTTCAAAATGCATATTGTTTTGTTTTTGTCTTTACAAATAATTCAATTTTACCTATACATTGCCATTTTCTGAGATTCACTAAATTATCATTTAACATATTCTTGTAATATTTTCAATTCTTTCTAAGGAGAACATTCTTTATCGTGTTACATAAATATAAAACAGTGTTACTTCCAAATTTTCATCTATCGGCAAAAAAAAGCCAATGCATTCGCAGTCTGCAACATGATGCAATTCAACTTAGAATCGTGGCAAATTATAATGATCGAATGTAATTATGGGGTCAAATCTTCTTTATAAATAAAGATTTTCGTCAAGAGTTTCCGATTTTGTTTTATTTATAATAACTAATCATAAAGATTTCTAAATTGTATGAAGATCCTTTTCTTATTTCTAGTTAGTATTTACCAAAGGATTGTGCATTTAAAGTACGTGCTATTTGATGATTTTTATAATGTAAGTAATACGAATAAAAATGATTTGAAGATATAATATTATCATGATCACAATATTTCAAATTAAAGAACAAAAATTTTTCGATCTAAATTTCCAATCCATTTTTAAATAGCAACAATATTATTAATTTGAGTTTTTAGCAATCAGTAAAAACTTAAGAAGACACAAAATATAACACGATTCTTTAAAAATAAATTGTAAGTAATAAAAACAGAAGTATTCCGCAATATCATATTAGCTAATGATGCGAATAATTTTTATTACTTCAGAACTTAGAAGAGCGATAACTCGCCAAAAGGTTACCCCATGCTTAAGAAAATACAAGCAGAGAATGGCAACGAGTTTTGGTCCGGCTGGACAGAGTAGATAAGGTAAAACTTTTCACACATCTTCTCTTGCCATTAAATACATAGGATATAAATCGAATTGCCACATTTATAGTCCGTGTAGTAATATTTAGTGACCGCCATCTCTGCCCAATACTTCTATGGAAACTTAATCATGGCCAAACCGAATCCGCAAGTTGGCCATCTCTCACAACCTTAAATGGCCAATCCAGAAAGGAGAAACCTTTTATAATATTGGATTTTGACTGTGCCATGTGTGGAATTTCTTTAGGTAGAGTGTGTGGTCGATTTTGCTGCTCAGTTTATGCCTTTGGAATAAAGTCACTTTATTCTAAATGTTAGGATTTAGAAAGCAGAGTTGAGAACCTAAATTCTATCTTAAAGTTTGAGTTCTTAAAATTTTTGCATTTGAAGTTCTTTTAAAAGATCTGTTTATGAGCATTCTTTTAGGGAAAATGTGATCTAACTTTAATNATATATTAATATAAGTGTTTCTTCAAATTCGTTAGGATGAAATGCCGATTTGAATTATGCTTTAAACATTCGAGTCAAATTTGTATTTCTAATGCAATACTTTTCAAAACCATTCAAAGTAATATTTTTTTAAAAGTTACAACAAAATATGTTTTAAAAACTATATTTTTTTATGCGAGTAAGATCAAAACATAAACGAATACAGTTAATTTTCTGGTAGTTTCGATACAATTCCTTTAAATTTTGAAAAACGAAAAGTCCTTTGGTATGTTTGGTAATATTCAATATAATAAGTAGCTTGCTCCTTTTCCTTTTTGTCTCTAAATATCGGAATAATAACAGAAAACATTAAAATGAAGAGGAATTGTTAATTATTTTGTCTTTTTACAATATAGCGCTCCCCTATATTATTTTAAGAATATTTTAAACTGAACAGGAAAAAAGTTATAAATATACAGAAAAACTAATTAAAATACAAATAATAATAATAATAAAAATATTTACCGTATACAGTGAAGGCAGCGTTTCGGGACCGGATACCATTTACACCATCGGCAGCTCCAACTTGGCACTGAAATAAAGCATCGTCTTCAAGTGTTACGCTGCCAATTTGAAGTGAGAAATCACCTGTAAATAAACAAAATGCAAGAATTAATTATAAAGCGAGATACAATTTTTCTAAAGAATGATTGTAAAGCAGTTGTCAAAGTAATTTACTAAAGAGTATTATTTAAAGAACTACTGTAAAGTAGTTGTCAAAGGGATTAATTGCAAACTTCAAGTATAAACATAAAGCAGAATTTTTTTAAATTAGAATTAAAAGAATTAGTAATTAAGTATTAGCAATCACTGATTAGAATTAGATTAATTAGGAATTAATTGCAAATTTCAAGTATAAATATAAAGTAGAAATTTTTTTAATTAGAATTTAAAGAATTAGTAATTAAGTATTAGCAATTAGAAATTAGAATTAGATTAATTAGGAATTAATTGCAAATTTCAAGTATAAACATAAAGCAGAATTTTTTTAATTAGAATTAAAAGAATTAGTAATTAAGTATTAGCAATTAGTAATCAGAATTAGATTAATTAGGAATTAATTGCAAAATTCAACTATAAATATAAAGTAGAAATTTTTTTAATTAGAATTTAAAGAATTAGTAATTAAGTATTAGCAATTAGAATGAGATTAATTAGGAATTAATTGCAAATTTCAAGTATAAACATAAAGCAGAATTTTTTTAATTAGAATTAAAAGAATTAGTAATTAAGGATTAGCAATTAGAAATTAGAATTAGATTAATTAGGAATTAATTGCAAATTTTAAGTATAAATGTAAAGTAGAAATTTTTTAAATTAGAATTTAAAGAATTAGTAATTAAGTATTAGTAATTAGTAATTAGAATTAGTAATTATTAATAATAATAACAATTAAATAAAAAATGAACTGTAAAACAGTTACTAAAACACTTAACTATATAGATTATTGTTTAAATAACTACTGCAGAGTAGCTGTCAAAAGGATTACTTGCCAATTTCAACACTGTAAGAATTTTCATTCTAAAATTAAGGCAAAATAACCGGCAGTAGTCTGTCCATCCAATTAACCATACAGTTTATGGTTAGGAACATTAATTATCTTTATGGTTTAGAAACTGTTTACAATTGATGTGGTAAAAACCCATTATTACCAGACTATGCTCTTTCGTAACCATTTACAACTAGCATGGTTTTAAAACTATAAAAAGTGAAATTTAACTGGATATTGGAGTTAGGTTGTGGTTGAGTTGTATTTTGACAAGTGAACTTTCTGTGTTAAGCAGATCTATGTGATGCTGCCATTATGAGTGAACGTGAGTTTCGTATTCCAATAGACCAAAATCACGTAGGCCATCGGAACTCCTCACGTACAGAAGAAATGAAAGATATATTGTGGTGTGAACACTGAGATTTGAATCCTCGTTCAGCCGGTCATGAGATTGACAAATTAGCCCTCTCTGCTAAAGTATGTACAGAGAAGCTAGGAACTCTAGTTGTTAAAACAGTAGTAAATGAAAACAGTTAACAGTTTAAATACCAACGTTTTCATGGTTGTTTTACTGTTTGGTTGAATATGGTAAAATAACAATTAAATAAATTGTAAACTAGCTATCTTTTCCGAGAAATTTCTAACAGTAAAGAATATATTGTAAAGTAGAATAAAATTTAGTGAAAAAAATTAAATAGGAATTGTTAGAATTTGTTATAAAGCCGAAGTATACCAGTTTATTGAAAGAAAAAAGTAGAATAAGATTTCATCATATACAATTGTACATATATATATTTCAAAATCAATAGTAATACTCAAAAAATAATATAAAGCAGGATGTTATTTAAAAAAAAAATAATTAAGTTTTGATTCGTCACTGTCTATATTATAACTATAAATTAAAAAAATATATGACAAAATATGAATCAGGATAACAGTTTAATAAAAAGTTAATAGTCTCTCAAAAAGTATATTAATGTCGCATTCGAAAACTTTTTTCCAAGTTAATGATTTTATGAAATAGTTTGTCTATATTTTGATACGAAATAGTACGTACGTTAATGTATATAAACCTAAATCATCGCTTATGACATCAAATTTGGAAAAATAAACTTAACAACGAAAAGGTAAAAATATATAACTGCTTTTTGAGTCGCAAAACTATATTTCTGAACAATTCTCGGACAAGTCAAGTAAAATCTTTTTATTGTTTGGCTGCAAGAAATCTCGCGCTTTTTCTAGTTATTTATTAGCCAAGCCCGTCAAATTTAATTGTTTTTATGGCTTATAAGAAGGATTTAATCTGCCAAAATTTCGCCCCTTTTTGAAAAGTGCAGTTATATACTTTTATTCTTCAATGGAGTAAAAAAGAATTTTATCGTTTGCTAAAGCCAAGACTGGCATGAAGAATACGAATAACATCGATTTTTCTTTGCTTCTCTTTGGAACCATTTAAAAACTTAAGTATTTTTTTAAAATTTATTTTTCTGATATTTATATTAATTTCTTTTTTAAACTATTTTTTTTGCGTGAAAACGTTTTATCTTAAAATTACTTGGATATGTAACTTTTAACAGACAGATTAAAAAAACTCCGGCTACGGTTGCGGTATCCGGAGTTCATATTTTGCCATTTTAATCGGGAAATGTGAAAAAGGCTTTATTTTTATATTTAAAATTGGCAACTACAAAAAAAGAAGATCTGTTACTGTAAATATTTCAAGCACTCACATTAATATAAAGGTTCACCATCATAAATCTAACAGTAAAAGGGCCATAAGAAATGGACATAGCAAACGATAGCATTTTTCAGAATAAAGATAAAACGTATGGTTGATTTATTTACTATTTTCCATAAGTGATGAATTAAAAGTCAATCAATAGAATGGTTGATTTATAAGTACGAGTGCTTAATAGCATACGAAGATAATCTGTTTTTTAATCTTCTTTTTTAATCTAAGATTAAATTCTTAATTGTCAATTCTAAATATAATTTTAATTGTCAATACTAAAGATTCTTAATCGCAAAAAACTAAATAATTTAAAGAAAATATAAGCAAAATTCTGTCCATACAAAATTTTAAATTAATGAAAATATTTCTTACAATTTAGTTTAAATGGGAGTCATGCATTGTGATGAAAATTAGGACAAAATTCTTGAGGTTTGAGTGGTCTACCCACAAAATGTATAATGCGAGCACACGCATACAAAGAGCATAAAAAAATCATCACAACGGATTTCATTGTATTGTGATCAATTACCGTGTAGTTCAATTTAATGAATTTTCCATGCTTTTTTTTTAGATTTATAATAACACACACAAAAAAAGCATGAAATGTGCACCACAATGCTTTTCATTGTACTGTGATTTGTTTGTTGGATCCAATGCCCCATAGCAAACTGTGATAAGTCCCATAAAATGTTTAATTATTTTCTGAGGCATAAAAAAATCTATGTTTCGCATTAAAAAGGGATTAAGTTCATCTCTAATATTACTTTTCCCAAAAAATTAGAGAATTTCATTATGTTTTGAATCAGGTTGTTTTCAATATTTAAAATAGTTTGTTCAAAGGAGAAAATTATGGTTCGAAAATATGGAAATCGCACACATTATTTCAGCTTTGAAATGTAA
Source organism: Parasteatoda tepidariorum (assembly GCF_043381705.1). Lineage (NCBI taxonomy): Eukaryota > Metazoa > Arthropoda > Arachnida > Araneae > Theridiidae > Parasteatoda > Parasteatoda tepidariorum. The sequence continues at coordinate 60,913,397 of NC_092208.1, forward strand.
ATATACGGACTGAATATGACAAAACCAGACAGAGAAATCAACACTTTTGATTTTTTGGCTAGACGCATGAAATATCAGTAAAGTGTTTTCGCTGTGAAGACAAACAAAGGGTTTTTTTGAGTCTCAAAAGAAACTTGTTCTTCTTTAACACTTAAACTTGTCTCATTTTTTTCAATTTTACTTCTATTATATTATTTGATTTTCTCACGTTTCTTCCATTATTTTTTTTCTTTGAAGCGAAATTGGCTAGGCATTTGGAATATATGGATTTGCATGTGAAAATAGAGCTGTTTTAGATTACTTTTTATTTTGTCTGATTGTTCTATATAACAAAGGGTATTGGTGATAAGAAAAAAGAAATTTTTGAGGATTGAAAACTTGACTAAATAAATTCCAAGAGTTGTTTTGATTATTCTGTGAGATTATTCTATGATTCTTTTTGATTATTCCGTGTGACCATAAAGAAATATATGGGGTTAGTGTTCGAATGATATGGATCATTACTTCACAAAACTGCGAAACAAGATCTTAAATTTTTTTCGTAGGTATTACCAATATTTTTTAATTTGCTCTGTTCAGATTTATGGTATTTGCGTTTTCTATCAACATTTCTTTAAAAATGACAAAAAAATTTACCTCATATAATAAAAACACTCAAAAATGAGTATAAATAATAAACCTTTTTTTATAGTTTTATTACTTTGTTGGTTAGTAAAAATTGTTTCACAATAATCAGCTACAGCTATTTCTCACAATTTTTTTGCATACACATCTAGATCTGTCCAAAGATTTGATACAACTACCCTCTGGCAAATACTGCAAACGCCTTTTATGCTCGAATGCAAGTGCAAATGGTCTCAAAACACTATTTAAATTCATGGACTAGTTTTAATATATTCTGGTCAGGACATGGCGAAAATTACATAAAGAAATCAAACAATATTTATTAACTTTCCCCTTCAAATTCACTAAGCAGAATTTCTAGAATATTATTTTGATCTGTGAATCGGATAGACTTGGGCCAACATAGTGATAAGTTACACTTTTTTCGAAGATCCTCTTTTATCTACTCTCTGGTGGATACTGTACAAAATTTTCTAAAATTCCACCAGATAGCAGCAGAATACGTAAAAAAATGTTACTGACTTTCAAGGAAATCATGGTATTTTTCACAGCAATTTGAACAATTTCTGAACAATTTGAAAATAAACATGGTTTCTCATTATATTGGCCCAACACACTCTCATAGACATTCATAGTTATCAAGTTATTTCATCGCAGATCTATGTAGTTTGGTGATGTATTGAAATAACAATCCGAATGTAATATAATGTATTTTATTCCCGAGAGATTATAAAACAACTATTAAAAGTGATTATAGTCAAAATTGCAACTCTATCTCACAGTGGCGTGTTATTGGTACTTAAGATGTTTATTAACCTTTTCCTTACGGTGTATCAGTTATCACATTACACGTGGTCTACATGTTGTACCAGCCGTAATCAAAAGGTTAAGCACCTGAAATGTTGAAGCATTGAAATGAAGCGTTGAAATGTTTAAGCATCTAAAATGTCCATAAGACATTTTGTAAAATGCTCTTATTGAGAAATCATTGTTAATGCCATCAAGATTACCTTACTTTCAAACCTGTATCAATTGGTTGATTTTTTAATTTTTCACTTGCTATGTCGTACAATACGGCGTAGTTAATCTGTATCAATTGATTGTTTTTTAATTTTTCACTTGCTATGTCGTACAAGATGGTTTCCAGAACGATGTAGTTAATCTGTATCAATCGTTTTTTTTTAAATTTTTTCACTTGATGTGTCGTACAAGATAGTTTACAATACGGCGTAGTTAATCTGTATCAATTGATTGTTTTTTAATTTTTCACTTGATGTGTCGTACAAAATGGTTTGCTGTACGGCGTAGCGAATGAAAGGGAAAAATATTTGTCGCTATTAGCAACTACAGCACGTATAGATTGGTGCAGTTCAACTCATCTAAATCTGTAGATTGGTTGTTAATAACTATCATGAAGATATTAATTGATTTAACTTGCCTTCATCGTCACTGCCGACCATGGTGTATCTTGGGAAGCCTTTTAGTTCTCGGTCCGAACCCAGACCGAAACCGTCTCTCGTCCACTGCAGAGTGCCAACTTTATTCAGAACTCGACATGGTAGGACGGCCGGTTTTCCTACAATAGCAGTCCTATCTGCAGGTTCTATGGCAAATTTTTGGGGTGGCCTTTGTACATCTGAAAAAATAAAAGAAGCAAGAAAATATAGTGAATCAGAATATCATAAAATTTACCGTGTAATATGCGAAAACAAAAAAGCTCGGTAATTTTTACCAAAGTTCTTTGGTATTGATTTTGGTAATATTATCAATGAAATACGAAAATATGGTATTATAACGAGGAAAATTTTGGTAAATATGACAAAAAGTGATAATTTTACCATTATAACATAGAGCATGGCATAAAAACAATTTATTCGGTTAAATTTACATTTCAGTTTTGTGTTTTTTTTCTAATGAGTGGTAATAGGTATTATAAAAGTAACCATATGAACGGAAAAAGTACCAAATGGTATAAATACCGTATATTTTGGTTTTATTAGCCAGAGATTTTTTTCTCTGTCTATTGCAATTGTAAAAGAACTAAATATTATGATATTGAAAGTAAAAAACTGCATGTTTCATATCTTCCATTGAAACTAAAAAAACTTAATTGAACAGTTTGAAATTTATATTTATTAACAAAGTAATTTACCTTGCAATAAAATTAATTTATTGTGTTTTGAAACCATAAAAGTTTTATAATTTGTTCTCCTAAATTAAATTATTCCTATATAAATGATAATACATAAAACAACTTGAAAAGAATAATAAACGTAAGCGTTTGAAATTAGTTATCTTACAAAGCATGTTTCAAATTTATCAACAATAAAAACTTTGTTTCGAATTACCCAATTGGTTCAGTCCATAAAGAAATTAAAACTATTAAATAAAACTTGTTAATTTATATAATAATATTCATATAAAACGGGCTCAATTTATTTTATTTTCAAAATTAACATATGGAAAAATAAACTGTCAATACTTAACCTAAAAAAGTCCAACAATGTGTATTGCCAGTGTAAATATGCAGACGCTTACGTTACAGCATTAACAAAATGCATAGAAACGAATTAGTGTTTCAAAAAAGTGTTTATGCCGTTTTTCAATCTGATTTTGGCGTTGACAACACAAAACGGGTTAAAAAACAAAATAAATATAAAGGGTTTAAAAAAATAATTTTGAACCAAAATAATAAAAAAAAACATTTCACAATTTGTTCCTATTCATTATGTTCACACGTGCATTGACTCACTAAATTTGCAAGTTTTTTTTTAAAAATCAAATAAAGGTAAATAATAGTGGGCGATGTTGAGTTTCTCTTCTGTAAACATTTTAGATTTCAAAACATTTGTTATGGTTCATCATTTTAAAAAAGAAATATTATACTGTTGGGGTGGATCTGGAAAAGAAATATTCTTAGAAAAAAGAACATTGCTGATGACTGATTGCACATGAGTCATTACACATGTTTAGATATAGGACAGAGCTTTTTTGTAAGCTATTTATTTTAAAACGCGATCAGGTCCAGATCCGATTGAGTGTAAAAGTAAAGAAGTCTGTAAAGAAACTGGACGAGTCTTTGGAAAGAATCGTTACGCTAAAAGGCACTTTGTCTTAAAAGTAATACAAAGTACATAGAAAAAAATTTTTTCGAGCAAAAAGCATTAAAAAAGTATTATTTTGCTTATAGCATTGATTATAAACTTAAAAAGATTTGTTGCTTCAAGTGCACGGCAAAATAGTCTGGAACAAATTACGGTATAAAGTACCTGCACTTTGGTTGAATCATCCGTAATATATTATACCGTAATTTTTACAGAAATAATTATTTAATAAAAGTGATTCAGTGATTTTATGATAATTATTGCCATAAAAATTACGGTATATCAAATTTTTTGTTCCGCAACATGTTCCGATGAAAATGGATTTTACGATAAAAAAAAAAACCGGCATTCTTAGTGCCGGTACTTTTTACTGCAATTTGATTCGGAATTTTTTGCAGTGTATATATTATGAAAGTTTGGAAATGATGTTTTAAGTCATTTATTTGTGGTTTTTTAAATTCATGAAAAAAATTAGTTAAAATTATCAGAATATGGTAACATTTAAAGTGCTGCTGGCTTTACGGGAATACTAAAAATCTCGGTAATTTTTACCGAAGTGCTTTGGTAGTGATTTTGGTATAATTAACAATAAAATATGTTTCTGTAATATGTGATAAAATTTAGTAGACGTGATAAAATTTGGTAATTTTATCATGCTACTATAGAGAATGGAATAAAAACCATTTATTCGGTTAAATTTACTTTTCTGTTTTGTATTTTTTACTAAATGTATGGTGATAGAAACTATAGTTTTGAAAATATTTATATATATTTCATGACCATATGAAAGGACACATTACCAAATTAATGGTTTAAATAACGTATATTTGGGTTTTATAAACCAGAATAATGTTTTTTAAAATTTTTTTTTATTTTACAGTACGATGATTTCACCAGAACATTTTTCTCCATGTTTAATGGAATAACTAAATCATGTTTTTGGCTTACATGAATGAAGCTTGGATATATGCCAAGTATAACATTTAGATAGTTAAGATTTATGCCCTAATTCAATTAATTTCTTCATAAACAAATGAAATATCTTACAAAATTATAAAAAAAAAATTACGTCAAATCAGATGTAGGAATAAATTGCTCAAATAATTTTGTTGCGCAATTTTAGCATAAATGTACACTGCACAACACCGAAAATAATTTGTGTACACTTTTCAATTTATTCCCTGCTCTTGATGTAAAAGTTTTTGTTAAAATTTTTTAAGTATTTGTTAAAATATTTTTCATGAGTATTTAGTGAAAAATACATTTAGATGTTTCATAGGGGGCATTTATGCTATAATTCCATAATTATATTTAATAAGTTTCTTCTATTAAACATAACTAATTAAACTGCACTTTAAAAAATTTCGAATCAAATTACGGTAAAAAGTATCGGCACCATGAGTGAGATACTTTTTTATGGTAAAATCTCTTCTTTTACTGAAACATGTTACGGATTATAACATCTGATATACTGTAATTTTTACAGCAATAATTACCGTAAAGTTATTGAATCACTCTAATTAAATAAATATTACTGTGAAAATCACGGTATAATATTTATGTTAAACATGGATTTTACTTGATGATGTACCCAAAGTGTCGGTACTTTATATCGTAATTTTTTACAGTGGACTATATCAATTATTTTATTTCATTCTTATTTTATTGCTACGACAAAAAAGGGTCACATAAATCGCTTACAAAAAATTTTGCTTTGTTGTAAATTAAAAATTTCAGGAAAATGAGAGAGCTTATTTGTTTTAAAATAAAATGCTTAATGACGTGGACAAACGTATCTAATCATTAAATTACCCTGAAATTGATTTGTGCAGCACGTTTTTAATTTAAACGATTTTCAAAATTGATTTCCTCCTCACAAACTCGTAATTTTCTTTCTTGATCAATAATACCTTTCCTTCATTCTGAAACATTTATTCGAAAAAGACACGTATGTAAGCCACATCGCGGCCTTCCAAGTGGCATCAAAAATATTCACACTGCACGTTTTCGTAACCGCAAACCGTGCTGGCCTCACGTAGTAATTACCGCTCGGTTACATCCATAAAGCTTGCGTCAAATTACTGTACTTAGCAAATTGAAGCGGCCTGGTCGATTCCGTTATACACGCTGGAGTTTTAGTACAAGAAAATGCACTAATGCTTATGAAACCCAAATCTAAAGAGGCGAATGAGAAACATGCATTGACTGGCACGTCCTTACAAATAGACAATTAGGAACTGACGTATTCTTTTTAAACGATCTTTCTCATTTCACGGGTTTATGGAGAACCATTAAAAGTAAATGCTGATATGATCGGGTTGTCTGTCCTTTTATTGGGTCATAATATTAAAGGGAGTTATTGTAAGGGAAAAGATGTGACAGTTTAATAGTTTCTTTTTTTTTTGTTGTTGCCTGATTAGTGTTTGGTTATTGTAGTTTGGATAGTTTCAGTACGATGTGAGAAATTACTTGTAACAATATTTCTATAGTCTGCTTTTTCCTAAATTTTTGCTAATAAATTCTCGTATCGGAACAGACTTTAAAGCACGATTTTTTACACATTTTTATGTGTATTTTATAAATGTATTTGACACGTAATATATACTGTTAAATATACCAAGTTATTTGTAACATTAGTCACCTTCTCCTGAATTTTAGCTGAAAAATTCTTGTATCAAAAAAGGTTTTAAAAATCATTTTTTTAAATTTTTTAAGTGTAATTTATCAATATATTTTATATGTAATATACAGAATTAAATTTATGTGTTTCGTCTATCGGAAAAGGTTTTTAACCCTTTTTATGTGTATTTTATAAATATATTTTACACGTAATGTACAATATTAAATATACTAGCTTCTACTTTAGAAAGTTTCTACTAAAATTGTACGAGGATATAAGTTGATACCGTATGTTTTTCGTGTATCGAAAAAGGTTTTAAACTTCAATTTTTTAAACATTTTTTATGAGTATTTTATAAATATATTTTACTCATAATATAAAATATTAAATATACTAGCTTCAATTTTAGACAGTTTGCATTAATATTGTTCGAGGTTATAAGTTGATACTGCTGTTGTTATTAGTGTTTCGTAATAAGTTGATATAAGTTTTCCGGGTGTCTGATGTTTTTAAAGTTATATTTTTTAAACTGTGTTTATTCTTTGACACAATGTTTCACTGTTCTCGATGAAAGAATTGATCATTATGATATCATTAATAATTTTAGTGTTATACTAAAAACAATATTTTTTATTTTAGTTGTTATACTAAACAAACGAGCATTTCTTTTTATATAACGATAGTTTATGGGAATTAGTTAATTTAAATTCATTTTATGATCAAGTTATCTTCCTATTTTCTGTCTAAACGCTTTTAGTATGGTAATGATTTGTAAAATTTGTGATATTTTCCTTTTTGAAATCTATTAACCTATACCAATTTTTGTTATTTAACGACTTCATTGCAAGATTAAAGCCCGAGTCTTATATATCGGGGCACAAAAGCCAGACTTTAAAAAATATTCAGGTAAATTACCTTCTTGTCGACTCACTCAATAATCTTGAGAGCAATGATACGCAGGTAAAGGTAGAGTATTGTATAGGAGAAGGCAGATGAAAGGCGGAGAGAGGTAGATGAGGAAAGGGGTGGGGGACTATCAGTATTTAAGGTTTCCCTGGAAAAGCTGAAATCAATGTAGATTAGAGCTAGAAGCCGGTATGATGCACTTTCTGCATAAATCTCACCATTATGATGGCCGACCATAACCATTTGTTATGAAGATGTATTTCAGACGTTAATGGTGGCTTACCGCACTTTATCCTAATGGCTCATTGTGAGCAGCGTGTTTGTCTTGATAATGAGACGAATCCGAAGTGAGAGACGAAAGGAAGTTTTGCACTGTATCAGTGGCAACGGTCTGGAAGGATGATTGGTGTGCATTTGTTTCTACTGACGACTGATGACGTAACAGTAATAGGATCGTTTTGCGGATCTTTAGTGGAAAAAGAATATGCCATTTACTTACTTATGATAGTTGGCAACGGGGAGATGATTTACTTGATTTAGTTCGTGGTATGACAGGCGGCTTTTTTGCAGATTGCAAAGCTCTTTTATATTTAATAGTAATTAAGATTGAATAGTGTGATTAGAATATTTGATTAAGTTCGAATTTTGGTATTGGATTAGAAGTTAAAGAGAATACTTTTGTTTTCTCGTGAAAGCAAGGAACATGGCGCCGATGGAAAATAATCTGTTAGAATTTACTCTAAAAGTAAATTTTTTAATTAAAATATTAATATAAATATTAAATTGAATATGGTTACGGTAGGTGGTAGTAAAACGAATCATAGGAATAGATGTTCCAGTTAAAAATTATAACATTGAGGAACATTTTTCAGAAAAAAAACGCTTTTTTTAAGACACTAATTTGAGAGATTAAAAAAAAAATGTTAATTTACATATGCATGAAAATGAAGTTAAATTTCGTATAACATGGCTTAAGATTGATTCAAAAGTTAAAGCCGGTTAACTTTCATAAATCTTTTATATTTAAATTATGCAAAAAATTGAAATCTTTCGGGTTTCCTAGACTATATTTTAAGCGTAATACTTCAAAAACACGTTGTCGCATAATTATCACAATAATTTGGAAGGATTAACAAAGCGATCAAAATTAAAGCTATCTGAAAAATTGATGAGGTAGATAATTTTTTCCCCATAAGTCTGACAATGCTCTTATTTTTAATGAAAGATTCTAGGTTATTCTTAAAAATTAAAAAAGTTTTATTTTAAGTTTTTTCAGTTTTTATTTGTTTTTATAATATTATTAGACATTTTTAAAGGATTTATTAATTTATATTTCTAAATTATAAAAAAAAAATATTCCGAAAAGCTTGGATAAAGAACTTTCAGTGTCATTAGTCAAAACGTAGATAAGCATTATAAAATATGAATTAATAATGATAATGTAATATGAATAATTAAGTATTCTATAATGTTCAATAAATTATGCATTCCTTGAAATTCGTTTATTAGTAAATACTTTACAATTCCATTAATTTACTTCATAACGATAATACTTCATTAATGAGTTTCAGAAAAATATATTATTTTTTTACATTTAAGAGTTATACGATTATTCCATAGATAACCTTGTCTCAGTTTTAATAAAATATTTTTTTCTTAATATTTGCTTATGTCACAAATAAAGCATACATGTACAAGATATTTATAATAAGTTTTATAACAAAAAACATTATAAAGTATATTATTAAAACTAAATTAATCGTAAAGATGAATTGAGTGTTTCATAAAATTAATTAATTATCATTCCTTTAATATTCTATTAATTATATATTTATCAAACTATTTTATTTAATGTATTATTCTTCTTTAAAATGATATCAATGTCAGTTAATGGTCTTTAAAATTTATATTATAAAGTTTTATGAAAATTATTAATAATCAAATTAAATTTCTAATAAAATGCTTTTAGAATCTAATTCAATAAACAAACGGCTAGAATCAGATAAAAATTTTAATGATTAAAGAAAGTAAGTTCGGGAAATTTAAATTAAATTGAAGAATTATTCAACGAAGGGAAATTAATTATTTTTATTTTTAACAGAAGCAAGTAGCCCCGTGATTAATGAGGTCTGAATGAAGAAAATGTCAAGATTTCTCTAAAATAAATTCTGAAGATTTTTACAGAGGCATGTTATTCTTGAAAATTTATTTTGAATTTCTTTTCGATTGGGAAGGAAGTTCCGTCGATAATGTTTAAAGTATTGCCATTTTTAACCCAACAGAGGCTTCAAGTACTTTTTTCCTTTTGTACAATAAAAGATTTTTTGGAATGTGTTTGTAAGAGTCTGATTCCGTTTAAGAAGACAAACTTTTCACAATTGCGTTATTTGAATAATTATGGAACACGAAGTAAGTAAACATTGTTCTTCAGAATAATTTTTTGGGAGGTTTTTTCTTTGATGAAATAGTAATTATTGTAGATTTTTTTATAAATTGTTTGGAAAAAGTTTCTTTTTGCATTAATATCATTGAAATATTTTACCTAAAGCGTATTTTTTGCTCTGAAAAATTCTGTACTTATCTTTACCGTTTATTACGATTTTATTATTTCGATACGTATTATATTATTTTGATAAATTAAAATTTGTTTTTATAGATTGTTAGAGTTTTGTTGAAAATTAAGAACACCAAATAAATTATCAATTAAATAAAAAAAAGGAAGTATAATGTGTTCTTTAAAAAAATGCCTACGTCCACCAATTTAGAATAAAAGAATATATGAAGAAGAAAAAATTGGAATCAACGGACAAGATATATTTTTTTTAAAAAAGTGCCTCGTTTTATTACTCTATAAAAATATTTTTAAAATCAATAGCTTTTTTCCTATTTTTTTCTCATATTTTTAAACTACTTGTACATAAAAAAAAGGATTGTTTCTTTTTTACGTTTTTATGTACATACATTGAATACTAAGCTTTTAAATCAAAATCTGATGTAAACAACACAGTTTGGTAAAAAAAATTATAGTGATTAAACATTCTTGGTAGAAAAAAAAATCTAATCAGAATGCACTTAAGTTCACAAGTTTAAAGACCAAGATATATTTTTTTAAAGGAAAAATTAGATAGCAGCATAACAGTTTCTTGTTTCCATCGTTTTTTTTATCTTTCTTTTTATTTATTTATTTATTATTATTATTAGAAAATAAATGTTTTCTGTTCTTTTTTTTCTTGATTTGTGCTCTTTCTCGGGTCTAAAAATAACAGGTTATATTTAAAATTTAGGTATCGATGAGGAATTTTTTGGCATTGTGGCGATTGGTATTTATTTTTCGACTGATTTTAACAATGTATACCATACTTTTTTAACCAAATTCTTTGCTACTAATGCGTGATTTATCAGGAATAAAAATTTCGCACAGCAGGATAAAAAATTTCAATTACTGTTCGCTTTTAATATTGCCATCTTGTAAGTTTAACGAATATTAAATCTAATAAATCCCTATTTTTTTATTTAAATTTCCGTTTTTAATATTAAAATCTTTTGATTACGAAATAAACAAAACCCAGTCATTGGAGAATTAAACTAAAGATGAGATGTGATTTTATAATTGTATGAGCAACAAACATAATAACACAGCGTCACCGATGTCTATTAAACATCAACCACAGCCACACAATTAAACTCTCGTCTGTCAACGCGTTACATTAAACTACCGTACTCCGTTTCTCCGGAGACATCCGGACCGTCGGAACACACTTGGTGAATAAGTTAGTCCGGCCAGACTAAGATCCGGCGAAACGTGATATGGACAGGGTCTTAAAGGCCCGCAGTGCATTAAGCTAAGGACAAGCAATGAAGCTCTCATAACGATTGGTGTATACAAAGGGGGTCGTGGTGGGGGCGTGCAGATAGAGCCCCAGCCAGGGCTATACGATACAGTCGATTAGTTTGGAAGCTGCTCAATATGCATGCAAATCCTTGAGAGGGAAGGGAATGCAAGTTGCATTAGGAAAGCCTCTGCTACGACTGAATCAGCATATCTTGCGCGTCCTTAGATGCATATTACTGGCATTGGGGCATATCTGGCAGTACGATTTGTTAAAGATTCGTTATCACGGATCGATGCATTAATGCCGGGTGGATGTGGTGCAGTGTGGGGGCAGGTTCGGTATTTTGACTTCAGTAAAGTAATAGTTGAGTTTTTTTTTCCAAATTTTTTTAGTGGAAAAAGTGTTTTATTTCTCCGTCAGCATAAATGCATTTTTAATCTTGGGAATCTTTGGTTGGCGTTCGTAAAACTTTTATTTTTATTCATTGCATAAAAAGTGTTACTTTTTACTTAGTTTATAGAAATGCTTAGGATGTAGCTACAGTATTTCAATTTTGCATAAGACATTTAATTTCTTATAATGAATTTTTTTAACAAATTATGTATTTTATTTTTAAAGGTAATATTTACTTGCATCGAAAGAGTCCACCCATGTTTTTTCCTCGTAAAAGCAAGGCTGTAACATAGAAATTCTACCGATTTCTTATTTCATATTTTATCTCCATCGATAAATAACTTGCCCAAAGTTTATTTGGAAAAACAAAATATACCTTTTAATCGTTACAACTTGAACTTAACTCGGAAGACAAAGCTTCTTAATGTTGCTTCTGTGGATTATTTCAAAGCATATCAAATCAAGATTTGAGTTAAATCCAGTGAAATACTTTGAAAACCTCTTATGGTCACCCTGAAGGCAACGGGAACAACTCTTATCCACATGCCACAATGATGATAATTTTTGATATCATTATAATCCGTACAGGACGGTACAAATTAAACTGGGAAGATTAAAGTTTACGAATTCACCAACAATTACTAAAATTCAACAATTGATAAGTTTTGTATGCAATTATTTAACTCATAAGAAAACTAATGTTTCTCAGTTTTGTATATTTTATTTCTTCATATAAAACAAACCAATATGTCTTTCAGATTTGCATGAATTTACTTTTATTCTTAAAAATATTTTTTTAAAATTTAAATACCGCTAATTCTTAAATGACTTATCGTCAATAAGTTTTTAAACTTCGTACTCTAAAAATAAATTTACTGAAAACCAAACAAAATAAATTACTTACACGCTGCTGCTTAAAGCTTACTCGAATTGAAAAATGCATTGGCAAATCGAAAAATGCTTTAGTTTAAATAAATCAACATTATTTTGAATTTCTATGCAAAGAGCTCGAGGGGAACGAAGAATGTCGATTTCAAGACACTCTTCTTTGCCAATGACTGACGGTTTTAAAATGGAACTACAACCTAGACGGAAGGTGCGGAGAAAACGGAAAAAAAAAGAAAACTTCGAATTTTCATTAATTAATAAAATTTAGCGGTAAAAAGATAGATAGTCTGCGTAGAATAAATCTAGACTTAGTCATGGAAGACTTCGACTAACTTTTAATTAGTTTTTGATACGATCCAAAGTTGCATGACACATATTCGTTTACTGTAGTTACCTTATCATCATTCGTTCCATTCCAACTGCTTGTCTATATTTTTTTTTCTAGATTTGAAAGGAAAAGAGACTAGAGATACTTTTTTTAAAAATAAATTTATTTTATTTAAAAAATGGCCTTAGAACTATTTCCAAAAGAATATTTTGAACTACGTAAAAGGTTTATTAGTAATCTCTTAAAAAAACTTTAGTTTTATAGCTGAAATTAATATATTTTGAGAAAAAAAAGAAATATAAATTTATTATTTTATAAATTTAATAAAAATATGTGCTGAAAGTTGTTTGTCTCATTTGATTATTTTATTGTACCATAAGGGATGAATATCAAATGATGATTAGAGCATATAAGTTAGTTTGTTGTTTTGTGAAATTTTTTTAAATATCGTCTGCCTTTTGACAGGAAAAATGTTTATTGCTATTTCAATAATGAGATTAGAATATAACAATTTGCACTTGAGAAAGTAGGGAATTTTTCAAAGTTTAAAAAACAGGAGCCAATTTAAATGTAGGAAAGTTCAGGCAATAGCTTATAAAAGTAAATAAAATAGCTTATAAAAATAAACAAAATGTCAGAAATTTTTTTAAAAAAGGTTTACTGAATAAAAATGTTTTTTCCATGTAAAGTTCTTTTTGTACGCAAATATTTCAGATATGATAAATAATAAAGAACGCTATTCACAATACATAATGTTTACTGATAATTTTAAGCAAACAATCTGGGCTACAATGTAATTTTTAATTCAATTTTTTCTAAGAGACGTAAATCCTGGAAATGAATATGATCAAATTCTTGTTCATTCCTTGTTGTATCAACATAATCCGTCAGAAAAATTCAGAGTTGTTTGAAGTGTTAACAAAATGTTTGTTGTTAATGGAATTTTTCAATTAGAATTGAATATATAAATATGTGTTGTAATGTACTGAATGTACTTCAATGCTTTCTACTTATCTTTTCTACAGTGTACTTCGAGGCAAATTTAATAACTGGATTTATTTTTAAACTTTAAGAGTAAAAAATATTGAGCTCTTATGCATGTTAAAAGTTTTGATTAAGCACTGTTTAAAAACTCATATCTGTAAAACATGCCTTATTTTCAGATGATGCAAGGAAATGTGCCAATAAATAAGCATATTTCTAAAATAATAAGTCCCAAAATATTTATAAAATAAAAAAAAAAAAAAATTTAGATACAAATTTGCAATCAAAACTTAATTCGGCGATCTAGTGGAACGAAAAGTTGTATTTTTAGGATTAAGTAAAGAATGAAAAATTTTATAAACATGTTTAGACAATGTTTTAAATATCAATACTCATAAATATAAATAATTTCATATCATAAGTGATAAAGAGATAAAAAATTTAGAGAAAAAAAATCAGCCAAATTGTCTACGCATTGCGATGAGTTGACAAAAAGAACANATAATATCAAATGATGATTAGAACATATAAGTTGTTGTTTTGCGAAATTTTTTTAAATATCGTCTGCCTTTCGACAGGAAAAATGTTTATTGCTATTTCAATAATGAGATTAGCATATAAAAATTTGCACTTGAGAAAGTAGGGAGTTTTTCAAAGTTTAAAAAACAGGAGCCAATTTAAATGTAGGAAAGTTTAAGCAATAGCTTATAAAAATAAATAAAATAGCTGATAAAAATAAACAAAATGTCAGGAAAAATTTGTAAAAAGGTTTACTGAAAAAAAAAATGATTTTTCGATGTAAAAGTTCGTTTTATTCGCAACTATTTCAGATATGATAAATGATAAAGAACGCTATTCACAATAAATAATGTTTACTGACAATTTTAAGTAAATAGTTTGGGCTACAATGTAATTTTTAATTCAATTTTTTTCTAAGAGACACAAACCCTGGAAATAAATCTGATCAAATTCTTGTTCATTCCTTGTTGTATCAACATAATCCGTCAGAAAAATTCCGAGTTGTTTCAAGTGTTAATAAAATGTTTGTTGTTTACGGAATTTTTCAATCAGAATTGAATATATAAATATGTGTTTTAATGTACTGAATGTACTTCAATGTTTTCGACTTATTTTTTCTACAGTGTACTTTGAAGCAAATTTAATAGCTGGATTTATTTTTAAACTTCAAGAGTAAAAAATATTGAGCTCTTATACATGTTAAAAGTTTTGATTAAGCGCTGTTTAAAAACTCATATCTGTAAAACATGCCTTATTTTCAGATGATGCAAGGAAATGTGCCAATAAATAAGCATATTTCTAAAATAATAAGTCTCAAAATATTTATAAAATAAAAAAAAATGATTTAGATACAAATTTGTAATCAAAACTTAATTCGACGATCAAGTAGAACAAAAAGTTGTATTTTTTGGATGAAGTAAAGATTGAAATACTTTATAAACATGTTTAGACAATGTTTTAAATATCAATACTCATAAATATAAATAATTTTATATCATAAGTGATAAAGAGATAAAAAATTTAGAGAAAAAAAATCAGCCAAATTGTCTACGCATTGCGATGAGTTGACAAAAAGAACATTATTTATCATTCCACCCAATTTATAATTCAATTCTTTTTTTCAATTAGAAACAGAACTCTCAGATCAAATCCAATATTCCCTCTGCTCGAAATAAACTAGTCAATCAGTCCAAATCGGAAAAAAAATAATACTTAATAAAAATGTTATGTACTTTGAAACTATTTTCACCCATCAGAGCCTGATTTTAAATTACTACTACGGGAAGATTAAAAAAGGAACGCAAATAATCAACTAAAAAAAGATGAGTTTTTTGAAAGTTTGTTTCCGAACCCTTTACCGATTTCTTAGTAATTTTCTTCAGAGATTCAAAGAAGATTGGTTTCCGCCGAATGCCAATAGCTTTCACAGGGACAGATTCCCTCCAATTTGAATTGCTGATTCACTACCGACCGAGAAATTACTTTAATTCTATTCTTTTTTTTATTTTTTTTAAAAGTAAAATAAAATACAATGTTTACTAGTTGCCTAAAACTTTTTTTTAATTGTGTGATTTAAAAGGTTATTTTTTGGGAATGATTTTTCGAGACGAATTTTCTCTTTTGCATATTCCAATTTTTAAAAATACTATATCGACTGTATCTTTCTGCAACTCTAATTTGAATAGCTATTATGTAAATAAAACTGCGCCATGAGAAGAAACTAAATATTTTTCTTTTTCATTGCAGAATTATTATTCTTTTTTGGCCTCGTGATAGGGGAATTTTTTTTTTTTACATTCTATTCTTAATGTCTTAGCAATATACTTCTTTTATACAAAAGGATTCTTAAAGTTTATTTTAAACTTAGAAGTTGAATTCTAAAATAGTTGAATAAAACATTTAATTAAATCCAAAACACATATTGGTCAAAAACTCTAACTAATATTTTTCTTAAATTGTTTAAAAATTTTTCAGTTTACAATCAGTTTAAGTTTTTAAAAAAAATACTAAAAAGGGTTTGAACATGACTCTGTTTTTTGAACTCATTTTATTATAACTCAATGTAATTAAAAAATAAAGTTTGGGTTATTACTAAAAAAATAAGCATTAAACTGAAACGTAATGACATCATCAGTATTAGAAAATATTCAATTAAGAACATTTTGTTACAGCACTTGCTTTTGATACTGGTGACATAGGTTCAAATCTCGGTCAAGGTTGATGGGTTCGTTATTTTTACGCCGGTGTTAAAAATTTAGAGTCTTATGAGAGTCAGATTAACCATGAGAAGTTTTAGTGACCAGATGTTGGCTAAAAATAATATAATTCGGGCGAAAGATGAAAGTATTTCATATCTGTCACGTGTATACTCTCATAAGCGGTTATAATGTAAGGTAAAATAAAAAAAAGCTAAATTTAAAATGACATAACTACGTTTACTGCACTGAGAAAAAAAGTTTGGTCAAAACTACCAGAATATGGTAAAATTTATCGCGTTTCTTGCACTATGAGATCTGCAAAAAGCTGGGTAATTTTTATCGAAGTACTTTGGCAATGATTCTGGAAAAATTAGCAATGAAATATACTTTTGTAATGTGTTATAACATTTGTTAAATGTTGTAAAATTTGGTAATTTCATCATGTTATCTAAGAGCATTGCATAAAAACCATTTATTTCGGTAAATTTACTTTTCAGTTTTGTACTAAATAAGTGGTAATAAGAACTATAATTTTGAAAACCAAAACTTCTGGTAAACAGTTACCATATGAACGGAAAAATTGCCAAATTGGTGGTTTAAATACCGTATATTTTGGCTTTATTAATCAGAATTACTTTTTCTTTTACAGAAATGCTGTTAGCATACAGTACGGTAATTTTACCAGAATTTTTTCTTCTTTTGCGAATATACGAGTCAAAGTAATGCTAACAGATGGCAAATATTTTATACCTCCCATTTCTGAAATTCAGAATTTTACTATTGATGAAACAAACGCAAAATCACACATTGAAATTGAAGAAAAAAAGAAAAGTGTGATTTGTAAGAAAATAAATGGTAAAAACAAACAATAAATTACCTGTTCTTGCGGAGGGCGTATTTTGAGCTATTGCTTTTGGGACAATTGTCTCCAGAGAAAGAAAAATTATAAATAGGATTGTCGTTAAATGGTGCCTTTGATTAAAGATCCTTAAAACTTTGTCTGAGAGCCACCTCCTTCGTCCTATCGTCCACCACATTTTGGACACTGAAAAAAAAATATAACAGTTAGCAGAGAACAGGTATCATATATAACACATACATGTGATAACAGGTATTACTTATCGTGAACTAAAATTTTGTTTAATGGATAACAGATTGCTTAGTTGTATCGTTTTAGGAGTAAGTTAAATTAATCATTCCTTTTCTACCTTCTTAAGATTAATACGTAAGCACGCGCATTAAATGATATGAAAAATAATGTATCAATGTAAATGGACAAAAATAAAATGTTATTTTCAAAACCATAAGTAAATTTTTATGAAAGCAATTATCTTAAATTGTTTTTTAACTAGTTTGTTAAAAAATATTTTTTTTTCTTCAAATAATTTTGAGAGAATAACAGTTTAGAAAATTAATTCGAAAGTGACTTAAAATGTTCTTTTTTGACAAAAGTTTTTAAAATTTTATATTTTTAAAAAGTATGCTGTAACTTATTTTGGGGAAGTGTTGGAAGCTAAAATTTAATAAAACAAATAAAATTTAGAACAAAGGAAAATAATATATACTACATAATACTACATAAATACAGAAAAGTTGTCTTCTGATTTATCAAGTTAATTTTCTAAGCAAATTTTTTTAACATTAATAACGGAAAATATAAGCATTCTGCAGCTTGAAAATATATTTCTTAACAGAGAAAAAGCATACATTTCTAATTTATTCGAGAAGTGATAAAAAACATTAAGCATTTTTATTATTTTTATTATTTTCAAATTTCTTATAAAAACATTTATTTTAAGCGGAGATTTTTCAAACTAATTTTATTCTCTTTGCTCTGTGTTATTGATTATATAACCAGGGAAAAAACTGCTCAGNTTTTAACAGAGAAAAAGCATACATTTCTAATTTATTCGAGAAGTGATAAAAAACATTACGCATTTTTATTATTTTTATTATTTTCTAATTTCCTATAAAAACATTTATTTTAAGCGGAGATTTTCCAAACTAATTTTATTCTCTTTGCTCTGTGTTATTGATTATATAACCAGGGAAAAAACTGCTCAGAAGACTATTAGATACTGCGAGCAAACAAGAAAATAGTAGTTAAAACTAACGTAAAATGCATTGAATTAAAAAAAAAAAATTATTTTTTTTCTCAACCAAATCTTTCAATAGATTTGAATGATTACAAATGTGATTTTTGCGTGCCTATGAGCGAGCCCTAGGCAATTACATCCAGACCTGGATATCATCCAGAAAACCCAATAAAAGTATTAGAATTTTACTTCTAAAAAGCACTAAAGCCTGTTTGATGAAAGAACAATTTAAAGAAAAAAAGATCCTGGAAAGCGTTCGCCCGTTAACAACTTAAAGAAGACAAACTTCGGCACTGATAAGACAAAGCCAGAAAACGTGCAGTTATATTTAATTAGACCGAATTAAATGGCGATAGCAACTTTAATTAAGAGATCTTAACTTAAACCGAAACATTACTAGATTTGTTTGGAGAAGAGCTTTAGAGAATTTTCTTTTCTTAGCAAAACAAGAAGAGAATATTTAGAAGAGTTTTGAAGGGCTTCTACAAAGTGTCGATGATTGTTATGGAGCTGGAGCTTTTTTTCTTCCTGTAACGGAGCTTATTTATTTAAAACGTTAGAAAAAGTTAAACACAGCCTATGCGCTTTGTATTTTATTTGCGATGCATAGAACAGTGAATTTTTATTAAGATAATAAGGAGCGATAGGACTTTGGCAAAGAATTAATCAATTCGGCGATGCACGTAGATTGAAATAAGTACGTGAAATCGATTCTTTTTAATGAGGAGTAAAACTATATATTTTTTGCTTTCAGAAAAAACTTTTTCATCTAAGGAATTTGGTGAGGAATGCTTAAAGGGATGCTGTTTCGATTTGCAAACAACTTTGTAAAAGACAGGTAATAGAACCATTTGGTTAAAACTACCGTTTTGATTTCTTGATTTTATTTTTTTTTCTTCGCCAAGTTAAACGATTAGTGTTTACGTTAAAAAATCTTTTCCATTCTAAATTTTGTATAGAGATTTTTAAACGCTACGAAGTAAAGATGTTGAGATTGAAATTAACTTTGGCTAGATATTGGTTTGATTAAGCTTCTTCTTAAGCAGTGTCATTTTAAAATTAAAAAAGTGGTTCAATTGAGAATAAATGGTAAAAAAGTTGTTTATTCTTGTAAAAAGATTATTTATTTCGCAAAGTAATTATGAACAATAGGCAAAATTTCTAAGACAAATGTGTACCTATGCGCAGTTATATTCTTAAAAAAAAGTAAGTTAGTTTAAATTCACACCAGATTAGGAATGTAGCCATAGATATAAAGGTAGCTTATTATATTAGTCTCTATATTAGTCCCTGATTGCAGTAAATTGAAACGATTTTATGGTTCAATGAGCTAACATTTTTCTAAATATCTAACTCTTTCAGAGTTCGCCCTTTTAAATTTTGCCTTCCCATAAACTTCTGAATACCGGCAGCTATAACCAACCATAAGTAAAATCAAACGTATTAGACAGTACCTATGACAAACTGCTTGCAGTGTTGTGTAACGGCAAATTTAAGAATTACAGGTATTATCTCAAAAATGATATAAAATAGAGGATAACAGTTTAATGTTTATTATTAATGGAGAAACGTGCATGCAGACATACTCATATTGGCACTAATATTTCAAGCTTTGAAGTCATAAAATTTACAACTTCTACTCGTTGCTTTTATTACGGTTTTACTGAGAGAGTATTAATATTGTTTTGCACATTCTTTTCAACTTAACAATTTTTGAAATATCATCAAACGAATAAGTATTTTCCCTTAGTTTAAATGTCTAGATAAAGATACGGATGACTTTATTTTGTTGGAAATTTTCTTATATCTTGTAACGGCTTTGCAAAACCAGAATCCAAATATAATTACTTATCTGAGTTTTTTTTTCATGTAAAATTGCGTTTTGCGTACTCTTATTCATAGGGGGAGATGGATTAATTGGAGTTCTCAAATTTATTAAGTGTACCAGGAAAATAATTAGTACATATATTTACGAAAAGTTGAGTTTTGAATGAACTTAACTTCGACAACTCAACTTCTATTGCAAGATAATTAAGACTATTCATACCACTTTTTAACGTTCAAAAAAATATTGCAAAATTAATAACTTAAAAACAAACAAACAATAATTAATTAAGGTAATTTTTTGCTATATTAAAAAAATTACCGGTTTTGTTGCAATAAAGATAATTAAGCTTATAAGGAATTAATTTAACATTTCAACATTAAACATTTAAAGAATTAATTAAATTTATAGTGTATTTATCCCTAAAATTATTCTTATTCCAACAACAGTTGAACAAATCTCATTATCACGGGAAGCTAAATTTTTAAATCATAACACAAGACACCATTTGGTAAAGTTTGCGCACTAACATAAAACAAGGGTCATTTTCCCAGTTGGAAGTATTAGTAAATCAGGTCTTAACACCCCTACATTGGCAAGGGTTGCGTCCCTCCTTTTCGGCAGTCTTTTCAATTAAGGAAAGAACAGCAAGGAAAATCGGTACCACAGCTATTCGATGAGGGGTGAATGGTGGACGGGGTCGGAGATTGCGATCCAGATAGTCAGATTACGAGTCCGGTCACGTCCGGGGGATTGCCGAGAAACTTTCATGTGTAGTAATATAAATAAGTAACTCGTAATCGATACGAGTACGAAGACCATAGATTGTTTGAAAGCTGAAATCAGTAATGGGCAGACGACTATGCATCGACAGTTAGTTGAAGTAAAAATTATCTTTGAAGTGATATTGGGGAAATTTACTCAAAATCGATTTTAATCTTTTGAGTTGGTATACGTCAAATAGTGTATTGATTTTAAGACACATCTTACTGATAATAACACAAAGTGTATTAATTCGGAACCGTAACGTAATCGGAATATCTGGAAAAATCTAGAGTATTGTTTGTTTCTGGAACATCTGGAATATTGTTTAACATGTTTTGCAACTTGGAAAAAAAAGAAAAATTGCATTCCATAATACTCTGTGTATTTCCTTCGCATCAGCACCGTTTTAAATATATGTGTTTAATGTACAATATGTACATCGTTCTTAATATACATTCTTATTTAAAACAATCAATACACATCCATAAAGTAACAACTATAATAACCGAATATAAACGATTATAGCAGTGCTAATTGTAGTAACAATTAATCAAGTACATAAATAGATTAGTGTAACACGAGCAACTTTTTCCAAAATTCAAAATTTCAAGTAGATACGAAGCTGTCCCCATGTTCCATTTTTGGAATAATTCTTTTGGTCAAATTAATGAAAAGAAATTAGGCTTGGAACATCATGAAAACTTCAACCTGAAACCGAATATATTATATAACTTAGAATTACTAAGAAAACATTTATTGTAAAATTATCGTACTGAATGGTAATAAAATTTCTAGTAAAAAAGATCATAATTATGGTAATAAAAAACAAAATTTACGGTATTTAAACCATTCATCTGGTAATTTTTACATTCATTTAGTAACAGTTTATCGGGAATTCTGGTTTTCTAAATTATATTTTCTAAATTATATTCTAAATTATATTATCACACATTTAGTAAAAAATTCAAAACTGAAGTAAATCTAACCGATTAAGCAGTTTTTATGCCGTGCTCTAAGATATTTTGATAAAAATTACTAAATTATCCCAAATTTATCATTTTTTATCACATATAATAAAACCATATTTTATAGCGAGTTTTACCAAAATCATTACTAAAGTGCTTCGTTAATAGTTTTCGAGTCTTTTGGTGTTCCCATTGAATCAGAAATGCGGGGAATTTTATTATATTCTGGTAGTTTTGACTATACTTTTTTCACAGTGTAGGGTAGAAAATTAAAAAATATATGCACATTTGTATATGAAAATTAAGCTTCTAGATTCTGGGAACTTAAATGTTACAACTTTAACTTCAACTTATTTATACTTTAAATGTTGCTTTAATTTTTTATGGAGACTGCATGCACCATAAAAAGTACCCGGAAAAAGAGAAATAATGCAACGATGTCTAAAGAAAAAAAAATTATCTTAATGACTATATATACATGCGTTCATTTAACACTAAAAGCTGAGCAAAATTTATCTTAAACATATGGCATGATATGCCTACATCGAGAGTCGTTTTGCTTCTTTTTTGTTTTAGATACGACAACATTACACGACTAATATTTTTTCATTAAATACCCACGCTTAATGTCGAATACATATTTCATTCCAGCCATAAACTCACCGGAAAACAAATATACATAGGGTCTAAACTCGTTTGAACTTCCTTTAATAATTAATAAAGGCTTAAGGACCTTGTGTCCGCCCTGTTATGGTTGAGCATGACATATAAATAAAAGGATTATTCACTTTTTTTGTTTGTTTATTTTTCAAAGAAAATTCTAAGAGAAATATTGCTTTCACGGTGAAATGAGTGTTTATTTCTTTCTTAGAATGGTTATTGCATTTACACAAGACTGTCAAGTTTCGTGTTGAGTTGAGTAGTTTGGGTTACGAAGTTAAAATCAATCTTCGTTCTATGCGTGTAGAATATATGACGTAAGGCGAGTAAGGTCAGCACTATGTCATGATTTTGACATAAAACGTTTGTTACAGATCAAATGAATATTTACAAGATACGAGAATACTTATGACGAAATGTATAGTTTTTTCTAGCAATTGTTTAGATCGATATAAACTCATGTAAGTAACCGTAACTTGTAATAAAATTGTAATATTGTTTATATAATTGAGCGCATCATTGCCGAAAGACGATTTCAGACTTAGAGATCGTGAGTTATCATTTTTACACACGAGCTATACTTACGAAGGAACCGGAGGATTTTTCTTATGAAAACAAATAAATTTAATTATAATTTTATTTACAATACTATAATTCGGTTTCTGCGATGCAAAGTTAAACTTTACAAAAAATTTTAAAGAAAAAATAAAAAGATTTTGAAAACTCGAACAATTTTGAAAAAAAGAATTAAGTGGTCTTATAATTATGTAACTTTAAAAAAAATATAATTATGCAGATTTAAAAAAAAAATATTGGTGGTGAAATTAACTAAATTTCTTTTCATTTATTTATTTATTTGATAAAATGTAACTTTTTGCAATTGCCCAATTATTTTAAAATTATAGATTTCATGTAGTGAACCATAAAAAATTAGTGATATTTGGGATGGTTTTCTGAATTCTACACAGTTTTTAAAAGTATGTGTAGCTTTTTATGTGTACTTTTTATGTTTATATTTTTATGTGTATTTTTTAAATTGTCTTTTTTGTAATTTTAAGTTTAAAAATTTGCAAAAAAATGAGTGATATTTGGGATGGTCTTATAATCTTGTATCACCCTGTACCAACACAATTAATAGTTTTCTGAATTATAAACAGTTTTTAAAAGTATGTGTAGCTTTTTATGTGTACTTTTTATGTTTATATTTTTATGTGCATTTTTTAAATTGCCTTTTTTGTAATTTTAAGTTTAAAAATTTGTCATACATTACAGAACAGATATTGTACTATTGTAAAAATAATTATTTCTGCTACATTTTAAAGAATAAAAAAGGAAACTTTTATATTAATCTGAAAACATATGTAGTCCGTGGATCGAGATTCAGACAGAAAGTAAAAGTTTATTAACGAAAAGCAAACAAACACATACAAATTTAAAAAGAACGCCATCTGGCGGTATAAAAAGAAAAAGACTTCGTAGCTATCCTTCCCAGGGAATGACAACAATCTCCCCCTGCGANTTTTATCACCATAATTTCTGTAGTAAATAATACTTTGAGCAGTAAATGTTTGAATAGAAAAATGAAAACGATAACGTCAAAAATAGGAAGGAAATAAATGAAGGAAGTCAAAGAATAAAAACAGTGTCTAATTCCTGATAAAACCAACTCGCAGCAAGACAAGCGTATTACATTATTCCCAACTGACCGGAGATCCCTAAGACGACAGTAATTTTTTCATCCCCACTGTATTGAGTTTCATCCAACAAACAATGAACGCATTGTTAATTATGAGATGAAGTACCCATTATGAAGAAGTCAAATACAACAAGAACAAGGAAAAAGCAACCACACAAGGCCAGCTGACATACAATCATAGCGTTATGATGATGAAAGTTGGAGTTGCTGCTACGCCAGAAGCCCCAAACGCCATTTTCTTTTTTTCAAGAACTATATGCACTTCTAAGAAAAACCTCGGATGAAAGTTTTAATTTATTTCACTTCTTTTTTGAAACTGAAGCTAATGTATTAGCTCAGAGAGATGACTGATTACTAACACATTCTGAATGTCTGAATGCTTTATGTTAGATTTAAAAGGACTTAAAGATGAGTAAAACGTCTGTTGAATGCTTATTTATTACTGGATTAAACGCGTTCAGAGATTCATCATCATTTTTCAACAGAGTTTTTTGTCGCTCATATAAAAAATGTACATTTAGTTTTTATTGTAGAAAAGAGGAAAATGTTTTTTTTTAAAGTAATTCATCAAAAATATTCTACGCAACAAAAAAAAAAGAAAAAAAAAAGAAAAGATAATTATTTTCAGCTTCTGTTGTATAACATTGATTATTTAGTAACAGAGTTAAGGGGTCTAAATGGTTTTAATTTCATAAAAAAAGCACTTAAGTACAACTTTTTTGATTTTCTATAAGTTATTTAAAATTTTTTACTAGAGTTTAACATAAGCACTGATATTATTTAAATGCAAGCACTTCTGTAAAATATTATCGGGAATTTTCGAAATTTAATTTTCTTTATATCTAAAAATTGATGAAAAAATGACATACTATGAAGCCTTGTGCATAGCATAACCTTGAAGCATGACTTAAGTCACAAAAATCATGATAACGAAATAAATTTTAATAGGTAGTCTTTTTAAAACCATTTTAGCTCAAAAAATTGAAATTAAAAATATTTTTAAGTGAAAAAAAAACACAACCTTTTTTGAAAAGAAAAAGATTTTTTTGACTAAAAAAATATAAATATTTTCCCATTTCAAGAGCTAGAATGAATTTACGCAATACACAATACTTCAACAATAACCAAGTTTTAACTTAATGGGTTTAATAGTTATTGAAGAAAACAGATTTAAAGATAAAACTTTAAATAAATAACTGACAAAGCAGACGATTCCAATTTAAAAAAAGGGTGTGTTATGTATTGTTTTCAGTGAGTCGATTTCAGTATTTTTGCTGTAACTTTGCCTGTTTTTAGAGTATTATCTTATGCTTGGCGTCAAGTTGCTCAAAATAAGACAAGTTGTATTTGGATATTTTTTTTCAAAGAAAAGGAATCGAAAATTTTGTCAGGAAAAATCCCTTAAGTGGCTTTGCGTTGTCTTCTTTTAAAGTAAACAATAAAAACATAAAATTTTCTAAGGCATAAAACGAAAAAAAATTATATCGTTCAAAAAGTATTCGCACATTTTCAGTGTTAAATAATGACACTCATACATCGATAAGGTGAAATATTTTTTTGTGCAGAAATACTGCATTTACATTGCTGATAACTGCACATAGATGTCTCGAAATCATACTTTACTAGATAGCTAGTAAACTATTTAACGAATCAGTAGATATGAGTGAAATCGTATCGGGTAGTGGTTAAAATCTGTGATACTTAAACCATTATCATCATTTGAAGGTGTGTTTAAGAAAAAGGAAACATATTTTTTATAACCAAAATTCCCCTTTTCTAATTATCCAGGTTTTTAAATTTATTTTGAGGTTATTGCTATTAACATTATAAAAACAAGCTTATTACAGTTATAAGCTCTTAGAATAGAATTTCATTTAAATTTCAGGAATTGCATAGTGCTGCAATTGCATTTATAATATTTCATTGAATTAATTATTATTTAAATAAATTTGACTCTTATTCAACATTATCAAAAGGTTTTCGTTTTTTTGACCCCTTTGACTCAATCAATTATTTGAAGTGTCAAGAAATAAATAAACAGTTTTCGTTACGTTATCTATAATTGAAAAATTATAATTCTTTTACCACTAAAATTGATATTTACAGGTTAAAGTAACTTAATTCACAAATAGATCAGTTTCTTTGATAATTTGTTGCACTTTAAAGCTTTGTATTGCTGAGAAAAATTTTACTCGAGTTATGTNATTATTTAAAATTTAAATTTTTTATTAGAGTTAAACATAAGCACTGATATTATTTGAATGCAAACACTTTTGTAAAATATTATCGAGAATTTTCAAAATTTAATTTTCTTTATATCTAAAAATTGATGGAAAAATGAGATACTATGAATTCTTGTGCACACATTTCAAGCCACAAAAATCTTGATAATGAAATAAATTTTAATAGGCAGTCTTTTTTTAATCCATTTTAGCTCAAAAAATAGGAAATAAAAAATATTTTTAAATGAAAAAAAAACTAACCTTTTTTTTAAAGGAAAAAGATTTTTTTGACTAAAAAAATATAAATATTTATCAATTTCAAGTGTTAGAATGAATTTAAGCAACAAACAATACTTCAACAATAACCAAGTTTTAACTTATTAGGTTTAATAGTTTTTGAAGAAAACAGATTTAAAGATAAAACTTTAAATAAATAACTTTAATCAACATAAAAAGACGATTCCAATTTATAAAACGGTGTTATTTATTGTTTTCAGTGAGTGGATTTCAGTATTTTTGCTGTAACTTTGGTTGTTTTTAGAGTATTATCTTATACTTGGTGTCAAATTGCTCAAAATAAAACAAGTTGCATTTGGATATTTTTTTTCAAAGAAAAGAAATCGAACATTTCGTCAGGAAAAACCCTTAAGACCCTTTAAGTGCCCTTGGGTTGACTTCTTTTAAAGTAAATAATAAGAACTTACAATTTTTAGACATAAAACGATTAAGGCATAAAACGAAAAAAAATGATATCGTTAAAAAAGTATTCGCACACTTTCAATGTTAAATAATGACACTCATACATCGATAAAGTGAAATATTTTTGTGCAGAATTACTGCATTTACATTGCAAATAATTACACACACATGTTTCGAAATCATATTTTACTAGATAGCTAGTAAACAATTTAACGAATCAGTAGAGAAATATGAGTAAAATCGTATCGGGTAGTGGTGAAAATCTGCGATACTTAAACCATTAGCATCATTTGAAGGTGCGTTTAAGAAAAAGGAAACATATTTTTTTCACCAAAAGTCCCCTTTTCTAATTTTTCAGGTTTTTTAAATTTATTTTGAGGCCATCGCTATTAACATCATAAAAACAAGCGTATTGCAGTTATAAGCTCTTAGAATAGAATTTCATTTAAATTTCAGGAATTGTATAGTGCTGCAATTGCATTTATAATATTTCATTGAATTAATTATTATTTAAATAAATTTGACTCTTATTCAACATTATCAAAAGATTTTCTTTTATTTGACCCCTTTGACTCAATCAATTATTTGAAGTGTCAAGAAATAAATAAACAGTTTTCGTTACGTTATCTATAATTGAAAAATTATAATTCTTTTACCACTAAAATTGATATTTACAGGTTAAAGTAACTTAATTCACAAATAGATCAGTTTCTTTGATAATTTGTTGCACTTTAAAGCTTTGTATTGCTGAGAAAAATTTTATTCGAGTTATGTGCTTTAAACCATTTATAATGCTGAATTTTTTGATGCGTAATGAACAATTTAAAAATTTAAAGGTCACTAAATAAATAAAGACAAATTCAAATAAGATATATTGCATAATAAAGAAAATACTTCATGGATTGGAACTGATTATCAATTAATAGATCTTCTACAATAACTCAGTACAAGTGTTTTGCAAAATTAAAAATAGCATCAATAATTCCTTGATAATATAAACACATTATGCATTTGGCAGTTATTTTGTCAAATTGAAAAACTATTGCTAGTATAGAATATCACAATCGATTATTTGAAGTCTCAATGCAGAAGAATTCATTCAGTTTTCGTTATCTATAAGTGCAAAATAACAATTCCTTTATCATTAAAATTGATGCTTAGCAAGCTGAAATTCACAAATGAATCAGTTTTTTGGACACCTTGTTGCTTAGTAAAATTTTGTAAGGCTGAGAAAAATTTCCTTGGAGTCATATGCTCTAAACTAACAACAGATAAATATATTTATAATGCTGCTTTTTCTGATGCGCAATACATCACTAAATAAATGACGACAAATGCAAACAAGATACATCGAATAATGGAGGAAATACTTCATGAACTAGAACTGATCAACAATAAATGGATCTTCAATTTCTCGACTCTTTCTTTAGAAATATTTCTGCGATTCCTTTGAACAAATAAATAAAACTAAGATTATCGAGAATCAGTGTTATTCGTACGACAATTCATAAAAATAATAATCAATGAAATACCTTCCATGTCGAGCAAAATAAAGTTCTATTATGTGTATCAAAGATTAATAAACAAGAAATAAACTTGCGACAAAGTATAAGAGAGAGAGATTTTATTTATTTCACACTATTTCGAAGTCAGAAACTACGAACAAGTGTTCTCAATCGCATTATGAGGAAAAATGATAACAAATAAATGAAATAATAAAGAATATTACAAAAAGAATCATTCGTTTGTGACAAATGAAGGAAGAAATTAATAGTGAATAAAAATAAAATGTATAAAAAAGTTACTCCGGATTTTCCTGAAAACAGGATTCTTGTTGCTAAGCAACGCGTAGTAATCAATACCTGACCAGGCATCACGAATATCCAATAAAAACTGTCCATTTAATCTTCAGTTGAAGATGAAATAAAGCAGAACGAAACAAAAAATAAAAATATAAAAAAAGGCGTTTAAAAAATAGCACCGAAACGAAGCAAAAGCAAGTCTTGATTAAAAGTCATTTTTAAGTCTAGCGCTTTTTTTTATTACGATTATTTGGCACAAGCATGCCAACTTGTTTGGTAATATTTTGTAACTAGATCTTACGATGAAGCTTTTTATTTCTACTTAAATTTTTCCATTTCGTTTATGAAAAAACAGAATAATTTGTTCATTTTTAACAAAAGAGAAAAGTGAAAAGCTACGATTATTTTGAAAATGTATTTTATTTTTAAGAATAGGTGCTTAGTTTAAATTTATGAAAAATTAAAGAAATATTTGTTTTATTTATTAGCACTTTTTATTTTATAAAACCGTCATTATTTTCCTATACTTACTGTTACTCCATTCACTCAGTTTAACGGCACGCATTTTTTACAAGGTAAAAAGCTCTCATAAATTAATTTTTTATTTCTTTTATGTTAAGAAAAACTGAATAAGATTTATAAATATTTTTCGTTCAACAGAGTCAAGTTTCGTTTAAGTTACGAAGCTAATCTGAAAATAAGAAGTGAAACTTAGCATAAATATAACATAGAAGTATTTAAAGAGTTTCTTCTCATATACAAAAGAGCATGAGAGACAACACATTTTCTTTACTTTTTAAATTTCGGCAAAATGGCAACGCTTCCCAACGAAACATATTCAGCGCTCCGATACTATAATAAGCTTAACTACACGCGGATGAATTTATTCCACGATTATAGGAGAAATCGTGGAATAATTTTATGTAATTAAATTATTAGTTTCATCTAATATTTATTAAAATAGAGGTTCTTAAATCAGTGCAAAAAACTTCCATGTACGTTCTTAAAGGCCAACAATTTCGGGGTTTTATATACAAAATTTCTGCATGTATTCATTACACATTTTGTAATAGGTAATGTTTTCTATATTTGTCTATAAAGAGCATATTGTTTTTTAAGAAATTAATGAAATAAATAAAGGGATTTTAAGAACATTTTGTCTATAAAATACTTTAATTTTCTGGGTCCAATAAATTTATAACGCATGTTATTTTTTCTAACTGCGTGCCTTTAAATTCAACTACTAGAACGTTATATATCTTTTAAGTAAAGAACAAACTTTTCGATCTTATCACCTGTACAAAATTAAATTTTTCTCATCGATCTTAAATGTATATTCCGAATTTTTTTCTTCTTTTTCTACAGTAAACGTTGATCAATGAAGGCTTAACTTATTCTTTTTTCTTTCAACAATTTTTCAAATTCCGGGAGGACATTTTTTTTTTATTCTCTTCTTTGTCTCCAGCTGTAGTTCCCACTATATGACTGTCTTTTTGTTGAAACAGATGGACCTAATTAAAGGGAAAACGATTTAAAGTAGTAATTCATTCTAAAACTCATTCATCACAGATCAAGCTTTTGAAAATTCCTTTGCTGAATTTCTTTTCTAATTCTTTATCCCCCCTTGAAAAAAGAAATACTTCTTAGTTCTGTCTTCGACGCCATTATCATGAGAAGTAATGATTAAATAAGGGATTTTTTGTGCATTAGCTTAGATAGTTTTTCAGTTAGCACAGGTTAATGTAATTTTTGTCACTATGAAATTCTTTTTTAGTATTTTTCTATCACTTAGAAATATTTTACTTGAAAGACAAACACAAACTTTTATACTCACTCGCTTTTAAAGTAATATTTTTATCTCAATATTATAAATGGTGTAAATGTTTCATAAGTTTAAAAACATAATTTTTTGGAAAGATATCAATTTGGATTTTTATTTTTAAAGTTATTTTTGAAGCTTTTAAGTTGTAAATGATATTTTTATGATTATTCACAACATAAAAAAAGCTTTCACAAATAATACGTTATAATGAAAAAAAAAATTAAAAATGGATATTTGAAAACGATTTTAAATTAAAAAATTTATTAATTTAAAAAGTTGATTATTTGACTTTTAATCAATTGTGAGATATTTTTAAGGCTAATTAAATTTGTTAAATTGTGTGTGATTGCTCCATAATAATTTACCGCCTAAATTTTGATTTAAAATAAAATTTTTTTATTACGAAAAATAAAAGTAAAAAATGTAAACTTTGAAAAGAATTCTAAATATGGGTTGTTACAGAATCGTTTGCTCAGTTAATTATCATTACTTTAGTACTAAGTTAAAATTGGCCTTTGATAAAAATTCTTAGCTCATATTGATAAAAAAATTCTTATTTTTAGCTTACATATACTTTACCACGCTAATAAGATTTAATATAATTATGTTTTGTTCTTTTTTCGCCAAAGAAACAAGCGAAAAAACAAGTATTTATACTATATAAATTGCTGAAAAAGTTTTAACTATTCACATAAATAGTAAAAAGCATATAGTGGATTTAATATTTCCACATGAAATAGTCTCTTTAGGGAAAAATAAATCGGAAACTACACTTAACTGGACTCATTCCTTCTTTACGGAAAAGGAAAATTGTCTGGTTACGGAAAGATTGCATCGGTACAAAGAAAAAAGAAAAAAAAAAGAAAAAAAAAGGCATATATAACAGGAAAAGGGGAAAAAATGCATCTTCCCAATAATATCCAAATCAGATGGCACCTTTTCATTAGGGGTGGAGTAGGAAAAGAATAGGATTCTACGATTGCGGGAAGTGTCCGAACCGAAACTATTACTTTTCCCGAATGCTCTCCCGTTATTACCTGTCCGTCAGATTCGAGAAAAGATTCCATCTGACGTGAAGCGGCAACAAGCAACGGATCAGGTGGAGGGACCAAACGCAAATTGAGTTTGGTGTCATTCATTCAAAAATATTCTCGAATAAATAGATGTAGAGAGAACACTGTTGGATATCGTCGAAGAAACTTTAGATAGATAGATTGGTTTGGTAAAATAGATGAATATCTTCAGACTTTTCTGAAAGTATTTGTATTGGAAATTATTTTCAAATATTAGTTTTCTTATTATTTTCCTATTTGCATTAAAAACTTTAACCGTCATTGAATAACAAATTTTTGAAATTTACTTGTGCCAATTTAATATTACTTAGGGTTAGTGAAATATTTGTTTTCCTTCCCCCTTGTCAAGTTAAAAAATTTCAACTTCCCCTCTATGCTTTTTTAAAGGGAATTTTTTTAAAATTTTTTTTAAGCTTTTTTATGCTTTCTTTGAGTTTTTTTTAAAAAACTTTACAGGGTTTATTTTTCGATAAGGAGAATAAATTGTTTTATGTAAACATCGTTGCACGCCCTTTGTTAAATAAGGCAATAAACATCCTTTTAGAGTTTACANTCTCTATGCTTTTTTAAAGGGAATTTTTTTTTTTTTAGCTTTTTTATGCTTTCTTTGAGTTTTTTTTAAAAAACTTTACAGGGTTTATTTTTCGATAAGGAGAATAAATTGTTTTATGTAAACATCGTTGCACGCCCTTTGTTAAATAAGGCAATAAACATCCTTTTAGAGTTTACATGAAATTTGACAGCCATGTATCTTTTCTTTTTTTAATTATTATTATTGAATTTGCATTACAGTATGTAGACAAATAGTAGATTTCAGATAAATAACATTACAAAAACACAATATTTTGATAAGTTGAAAACAATCAGCTTTAGAGCATATAAATAGACGTTAACGAAACATTTTCCCGACTAAAGTCATTAAAATAATTAATCGGAATATCATTATTATAACAAACGACTAAAAACATTAACCGATTAAAATCAATCATCTAAAGACTTGACAGAATAAAGTTTCATTCTATGTTTTAAACTATCCAGAATATGTTCGTAAATTATGAAATTTGAGAGTTTTCCAAAAGTCACTTAACATGCTTTTGATTTAATGATCTAAATCGGGCGAATAACATAATATGAAGATATAATTTTAAGGTTTTATTAAATGGAGAGTTTCAATTGAAAGGGATTAATATTTAAATTTAAATGCATTTGCTGAAATACTTTTTTTTAAGAAAAAATTACAATTTTTAGCAATTAGAGCTCAGTAAGCAATTTTGCCTCGTAAATTTAATGGATATAATAACTATTTACTTTTACTGCGTAACATTCAAATATATTTGATTGCACGAAATTTCATAGAGTCGACATCCTTTGTGGTAAGCAAGACATAATACAAGCTTTCAACGATTACGTTCTATATAATTAGCATTTTTAAACAGATTATGATAGTTTAATTCAGTGACAGGCACTGGATAACGGGGCGAATAATTACGCAACCATCGATTCGAGCTCGGATGTGCTCATTTTATATTTGAGCAAAATGAGCAGGTAATAACGCTAAACTTCATCCAATTATCTCCACTTTCATGGATGTGCGAAAGCTTTTACGGCTCAAAGATCTGATGAGAATAGTTATTAGGGATCACTATCCTTCGCAGGAATGCTCTTTTACGTATATCTCCCTCCAGAAAATTTCTAGTTTATGATAAGACGTCCTTGACTGTCAACTTTCTGTTATTGACCGATAAATATAAATGGTTGCTCGAATATGAAATCTAATTAGTATTGCACAATGGTGAATAATAATTTTCGTTAAGTGCTGTAAGGAGTCTATGGCTTATCTATTGTTGTCGAATTCTTTCAGTCGGTGGTTGGATGCGACTTAAATATCTTATCATTATCAGGAATTTTGATGACAGTCTAATGATAAGAATGATGCTAAAATATTAATTTTTTTAAAGATTATGAGCAGTTTAGTAGCTTTCTTATATTCTCAGTTGAATGTAGGAAGATTGTTTTAAGCTAAATACCAGTGTTTCTGCTACATGTAGTTTAAAATTTTTATTTCATGATAACACATTTTTTTTTTATATTAGTGTTTATTTCCAGAAATTATGTAAGTGAAAAAAGTAATTACGAAATTAAATTATTTTCAATGCTTAACAGCTAATTTTGTTTAGATAAGTGAGCTTCACTATAAAGTAAAATATTTTTTAATATTAGAAGTGTATTAGTGTAAAATTAACGAATTTCAGATATGTTATTATTATAATATGGGTTGATTTCACGGCTGAAGGATAATCTGAAATTATAATTTGAGATTGATATTTCAAGAATATAAATAAAATAATATTTATGTCTTGGCATTAGGTACAATGAGAAAAAGAAATATGCTCAAAATTACCAGAATATGATAAAATTTACCGTGTTTCTGGCTCTATGGGAACACCAAAGAGAGGTTTGGTATTAATTTTGCTAAAATAAACGATAAAATATGGTTTTATGATATGTGATAAAATTTGGTAAACGTGGTAAAATTTGGTAGTTTTAAAATTATACCTTAGAGTATGGCAAAAAAAACAAAACAAAAAAACAAAACAACTTATTCAGTTAAATTCATTTTCAGTTTTGTATTTTTTACTAAATGTGTGAATCAGAACAACAATTTTGAAAAACTGAATTTCCGGAAACCTTTACCATGCGAATGAAAAAATTACTAAATGAATTGTTTAAATACCGTATATTTTGGTTTTAATAATCAGAAATATAGTTTTCTTTTACTAGAAATGTCATTAACATACGTTACGGTAATTTTACTAGAATCTTTTTCTCCGTGTACATTTATATTTCATTTATAGACATAATATTTTCAAAATATATTTTCAAAATGTATTTTTAAAAATAGTCATGTCATGTTAATTTCATACGTCATGTGCGAGAGAAAACCATGAAATCATCCTAAATTTACATGCATATATTAGTTATTTAAAAGGGGATACTTCAAAACATTTTAAAATTTTTAATTATAATTTAATGAAATTAAATTTTAAATTTTTAGTTTTTTAAATTTTTTAAAACACACTTTTTTTTTAAAAAAAAAACACTCTTTAAATAAATAAAACATTAATAGTCATTATTTCGTCGTGGATAATTTTAGAAAATTTAAATGTAAATATTTTAATACGAGAAATTATGTTTAAAAATAATAAAGGCACTTTTAATGTGCATAAGAACAAGTCATAAGAAATAATGGCATTTGAAACAATAAAATAACTACTATATTGCAAAATAATATTTATCTGAATTGAAAAAATATCAGTACATTTATAAAATATATAAATTATAAGTTTAATTTTCAACAATGGAACAATGATCTGAATGCAGCAAGTTTTTTAATTAATCATTTTCAGCAATCGCACTTTTTGAAATTAAGTTATTTATCTTCATTTACCGTAATAGATCTTTAATTTTACTAATGACAAGTCCTTAAGAACCGCTCTTAAGACTAAGATTTGTAATTAACTGAACCACCCTCATCAAATTTAAAAGACGAATCAAGCATTTAACCAACCCTTATGAGGAGTACAGTCACGGCGAGACGAATCTTAAACGACTTAATCGTTTGACAAAAAATTTTCAAACAGGAACTACCGATTTTGGGCGGAATTCTGTGAGGTTCCCCTCTCAATTATACTATAAATCCACTTATTCCTAGTATTCACTTTTCCAAAAGAAATTTCAACAGGGTTGGCGGATTTAAGCTAAGAGCGACAATCCATCATTCGGGAAAAGACAATTGTCAAAGTGGTGTGACCCGGGTAATTAGCCAGTTAAACGGGGCCGAGTGGAAGGGAAATATATCCCGCCAATCTGGCGACGTTTTCAATTGTATTCTATTAATTTGAGAAGAGAAATATTATCATCGACAAGTTGATGCCTTTTCTGAAAATGAGACACAATGGATAGTGGTTTGAAAATCCATAAGCCGAAAGGCCTGCTGGTGCCAGTTGCAATTTCCAGTTTGCAATTTACGACAGAATTGCAAATGGTATCGTTAAGAAGTGAGGCAATTGTAATAAATTGTGACTATTTTGATACTTTAATGTATTTAAAGTATTGAAAAGTGTCTAAAGTTTACAGATGATTTTAATAGGAAGAACTAAGAAAAAAGGAATTGTGGAGCTTTCTGATTTAAAATAAATGAGGACCTTTAATGAAATCGTTTAGATCTTAGAACGAAGATTTAATTTATGAATATAGGTAAGGAATATCTACGCAATATACTCGAAGCATTGAATAAACATTAATATTAATAATTATTAGGTTAGTTGATTTTCACATAATCAGCCTTGCTATAGCAAGATGAAAAAATACATAGAAGAAAGCTTAACATAGATTTAATTCTGCTTTGAAAATTATACTGTTCCATGACTATATTTTGTACCTAAATTTATCATTATTTATTTTTCTTAGCAATCAATATTAAAATGACTATTGAAATAACATTTTAAACTTGGAAACACTGGTTATGTCTAGGTGTGATGTACAATAAAAACTTTTTTCCTCGTATATTTTTGAATTTCTTGCTAACAAGTGCTTCTTTGTGGCATTGCAATTTTTCTGAAATTTTGCTACGATCCCAGAAATAAAAGAAGTTAGGATGTGTAAGGCGGATCACAACGTTACGTGACACAAATATTAAATGACTAGGTTGAGTACTGAGTAAGTGTGATTCGATGAAAATTTTTAATTGTGAAATTTTAAACATATTTCACAAACTAGTTGCTTCAAAAATAAATACCAAAATTGGGGTCTATAGGAGTCCAGAATCGTTGCAACGAAATAATATTTTAGGTATGCCTTTAAAGTTAAAATATATTAATTAGATAATAATGATAAGTACCTTAATAATATGACAGATATTTTGTCATTGAATAGTTTGTTGGTAGGTTAACTCAATTGAATCATAAAGGTACGTTTACATAATAAAATAATAAATTTCTTAAAAAACACTTTATATATAAATTTAAAAAGCCAATTCTCTAGTTTCTTTCAAAATGCATTGCTTTAGCGACCGTCAAGAGGTTGAAACGGTCTGAAAAATACTTACATTAAATCAAAACAGTATAAATCATAAGATTTCTTTCAAAGATTCAGATTTACTTCTGTCATAAAATACATTTCAAAGACATTGAAAGAAAAATAAAGGAAAACAACAAAACTTTATCTAGCATTATGGAACTTATACCATAACTCCAAACTCAAAGTGATTGCCTTTAGCTTTAAAAAAAAAACACACACACTTACAACGATGGGAGAACGTTTTCAAAAATAAAGCCAATGCAAAAATATAATAATAAGTAAGCTACTCTATTCTCAAAAAATAATAATAATAATAAA
The DNA here is from genome assembly GCF_043381705.1 of Parasteatoda tepidariorum. Taxonomy (NCBI): domain Eukaryota; kingdom Metazoa; phylum Arthropoda; class Arachnida; order Araneae; family Theridiidae; genus Parasteatoda; species Parasteatoda tepidariorum. The sequence goes on from NC_092208.1 coordinate 60,950,816, forward strand.
AGAGGAAACATCACTGTTTCTGTCATACGTGACACTCGGGGGGTTACGAAAAAAAAGAAACATCCCATTGGACAGAAGACACGTTCTTAAGAGCTACGACACCAAAATTTGAAGAAGAAATCAAAACTGAGACTCTTAAATGTTAAGAAAACGACATTTTATTCAAGTGGTTCACTGGGTTAAGAAGATTTATTACCCGAGAGTGAACATCACTTCGAGAAATAGATGCATGCCACTGGATGGGGGGGATGAAGTGTGGGGCGGCATCGGGAAGAACGTCCCTCGAAATAAAAACATTTTCTTCTACTTAAATCACTGAAATGCGTATTCAATGTATTGATTCTTCTCTTTCTAGTGAAGAGAAGTTTCTGTTTTCTACGATGCATTCTTCATCGGGCGTTCGGAATGATGTATGCGAAAAGTTGAGGGAGTTTTGTTTTCTTTTGTCTTTTGCGTGTGTGCTTTTGCCTCGTCTATTCGTATATACATCTATATGATTTCAGAAAAGGAAATTAAAAGCTGAATAAAAGGATAAATAGCCGCTTTTGTTTTGCCTGGAATTGAAAAGACAAGCGCAAGCCCTCTGGAGGAATGATGAAGAGCTTTAAAGAGAAATGAAGCAAGGAAGATTTGGAAAATTCATAAAGCATCCTAATAGCAACCTGAAACTAAATATTTAACTTTAACCGAGATTTCTTACTCATGAAATCAACTTGCATTCCATTCCATTATTCTTTGTTATTATCAATTCGATATAGCTGTAATAAATATTAAAATGTATTTTTAAGTAGGTTTTAAATTAAATTTGAAGTTAAGAGAAATTTATAAAACAAATTAACTATAATGGGTTTTATATATTTAATAGTACAGGTAAGTGAAATGTTTCTCTCGCAATGAAAATACACTTAAAGAAATGCACCAGTATATGTAAATTGCGTAAATTTTCTATTTTAAAATGAAAATAAACCCAAAAACGTATTTAAATTTATTTAAATAATCAAATGCAGCAAAAAAATTCCATAATTATATTTTACTTAAATAAATAAATTATGCTACAAGAATAACGATTTAATTGACCCTGGTTCATTAAAAAACTTAAACTTTTATTTAAATAAAAAAAAAGCTTGTTTTTATATTTTTTAAAATCACATAAACTACTTTTTACAAATAATTAAAAAAAAACTAAAATTCGCTTTGACCTATTTTAGGATTCAAATTTAAGTGTGTATAATTTTAAACATTTTCTTTAAAACCAGACAGTTACTTTTGAAGCAACCTAATATTATGATTTGTTATAATTGTCTCGTTTAAATATATTTTGATTTGTTCGTTGCATTGCCTATCCATTTCTATACTTTTTTTCATCTATTTCTTGCTCTGTCATAATATTTAAATTCAGAAATTGATTGGATTTTTTAGAAAGAAAACTTTCAATATAAAGTTTTAAAATTTCAACACGTTTGACAGTAAAAATTTTAAAAATGTTATACTTTCTGTATCTTAAATAGAAAGCTAGTATATAGTGATTTAAAGTTTTGAAACTATGAGAGATAAACATTATGAAAGGATGGCAAAACGGATTTGGGATAAATGAACTAATTTTTCTTCAAAAAGCAAATATTTAAATTTATATCTCACATTTTTGATAAATATATTTAAACAAGTAAACATTCACATCATCAAAGTTAAATGAAACTTAAAGAGCTTGTTTAAGAGTTCATGCTATTTCTATTACTTATCTAATCACATTCATTTGAAGCACATTAATAATGCAACTAGACTAATATACCATCGCTAAATTAACCTTAATTAATTCACAACTCCCGCAATATCTTTTATTAATATTTCTCCTTTTAAGTGCTTTTGACTCATATAATCTCACATCATAATTGAAATTAATTATTTAGTCAAATTAGTTCTCTTAATAGCTGTATCAGTACAGTAAAGAAATAACTCTATGATAGTTTTGTTCAAGATGAGAATTCGTATACGATTGTATTAATATATTCAATGTAATAATTTCTTTTAATAGTATTTACTTTAACGCAAGAATTATGGTGCACATTTAAAAGCTTTTAATATGTTAAGTATCGAAACTTACAGTAACTATTTCTGGTATCCATAAAATATTCAGATACATCTACACGTAATAGTAAATTTTATGTTCTTTGAGTTGAACTGTAATATTTTTTAATTTTACAACTGTTACAATAATTTTTTTTTACATAAAAATGATACATTGAGTTTGATTCAATTAATGAAAAATGTATGAAACTAGCATACATATAGATACCGAAATTTTTTTTAATAATTTAAAAAGATAATTCTACTTTTGCACAATTTTACTCTTAATTAGGCACAATTTTTGAAGGGTTGAAGTTCAACTGTTTGACATGTTCAACCATAAAATTTTAAATAGCTTCAAAAACATTTAATAAATGCCGAGTTTAACCATCATCATGCAAACGAATGCATTTTAAATTTGATTACAATGCCATAATTTTCATTCTGAAATTATGGTAAAATAACAGGCAGCAGTTTGCCTATCCAATTAACCGTAGAGTTTACCGTAAAGAGCATTTTCAATCTTTATAGTTCTGAAACCATTTAAAACTAATATGGTTATAAAACCATGAGTACAAAACTATTCGGTTTTTAAGTTGTCAACGCTGGGACCCAGTTCTGTCGATCATGAGACGGACAAATTAGTCCTCTAGGCCAGCGGTTTTTAACCTATGGGTCGCGACCCAAAATTGGGTCGCGAAGCATATTTCTTGGGTCGCGCTGAGTCGAACCAAAAAAGTTAGTTAATACACCAAATAATAAGTAATACCAACACCTCCTAGAAGAAGTCATTGTGGCATTACTCAGCCTAATTTTGACTTTTTTTGGGGTAGCGACATGAACATATTTCTCAAATTTGGGTCTCGGCTTAAAAAGGTTAAGAACCACTGCTCTAGACGCAGTTGCGAAAAGCTAAGTGGCTTCATATTAGGTGGGCTTAGTTGGTGCGATAAAAATCTTGTTGTTTAAACGTATTAGGTGGAAGCAGTAAATAAAGAGTTTTCCTCACAGTTTGATTACCATCTGATTTATGGTTATTTAAATGTTTCGTTTGAATATTGTAAAATAACAATTAAATAAGTTGTTATTTAACTATTATTTAACGAGAAATTTCTAACAATGCACATCATAACATAATTTAATGTGAACAGGAATTAGGTTCAATTTAGCATCTTATTAAAGTTTAATTATGCTAATTCAATTAGCATAATTAAATCAAAATTTAATCAAATTTATCTAAAGAGTTCAGCTTATTAAGAGGCTTTATATTTTTGCGAACTAATTTTTAGAACTTGTGCACTCTTAAATAATGAAAAATTTGGTAATAAATGGGAATAAGCAATGTAATTAAGACATTAACTTAAGAGATTTTCATAACAATCTGAGCTTAAATATCACATAAAATGATTCCATTTGTACTGGGATAACTAGAAAATGGTATTTTACAAAGAAATTTCTATGGATATCAATCAAATTGTTCCTATGTATTCATATTTGGTGCTGAGATTTTTTCTGGCATCGATTTATATTTACTAAATATATTAATGTTTTTATGAATTTTTAAACAAATATATTAACAAATTCCTTGTATCATGTATGGGACAAAATCGTGGTATCGCCCTTTAAGAATTAAAAAATTTCAAACTAATATAAGCCTCACCGATTATCTTCAAAATACATTGCTTGTCTCCAAAAAATCATAAAAAAAATCCTTGAATATCGCTTAAACCTAAAGTCAAATATGAAGCACCTGCAAACCTGTGATAATATATCGGAATACAAATATCGGTTTTAAGCAGTTCACCGTTCTTTTTATGTCATCCATAAAGAATAGGAACTTCCTTTTCCAAAATGTATAAGTTTCGAACAAAAATCCCAAATAGATGCCAGCCCACCTTCGTTCTTTGTAAAAGTAGCAGAGGAATATAGAAGAAAAAACTCATTTTTTTATATAAAAAAACCTGACCAAAGTTATTCAATTATAGGCCTTCATCGAATTCTATATCAATAACAGATATATTTCTCTCTTGAGACGCCGAGTAAATAACATAACTGTTCCTGGAAAGGATCAATTGGTGGAATAAAAAGTTGAAGGAAAAAAAAATTGAAATATCTTAGAATTTTCCGAATTTCGTTTTTTCTTGAAATATTTTTTTAAAAAGAAATCTCGATTTTATATTCATAGTATTAGTATAAAATGGAGCTTACAAAATTGGAAAAAGTACATACATTTGATTTTGTAGTGGTTTAGCATTAAATAGAAACAGTTATTGATATTAAAATAAGTAGAATATCTAACGTAGTATAGTTTTACAAAATGTAAATGAGCAACTATAAAACATATAATAAGAATTTAAAAATATAGTTTGAATCTTCATCCTATCACGATTTAAACATATATGAAAATGCCTGGATTACAAACGCGTTAAAATTATCATAAAACTGAAAAGAAAATACTATTTCCAATTCAACTACTTCACTTAAGATTTTCTTAAAAGACGTAAATGATGGTAATTACGGAATGAAAAAAATTAAAAGTTTTATATTACTTAAAATTACTAGAAAAGTATCGTTTCGTGTTTTTAAATTGTATCATTTAATTAAAAAAAAGAACAAATAATAAAATTAGAATTTTGCTTTTAAACTTCTAATGTTTGAAAGCATATTATTACGGTATTTCAACAGTTCTATATCCAAATCCTTCAAAAAGTATGTTTAGTTTAAAGGAGAAAATATGCTTGTATTTTATTCTATTTATACAAAATATTTAACAATTAAATACGCTATTCACAGCATATTATATTTAAGTTTGATGAAACCTGAATACTTTATTTCAGAGAAAGAAAATCATAATTGTAATTTTTTGAATAACTTGAATTTGAGCCGCGATGGCTCAGGAACGTTCGTCTTCCAATGAGGTGAACCGGGTTCGAATCTCAGCAATGGCAGGTCTGAACGAACTCAGCATCCGCCTTGCACCGACCACAGTGCTGACGTGAAATACCCTCAGTGGTAGATGGACCCTGTGTTAGAGTCCCTTTGCCGTCAGGCTAACCGTGGGAGGTTCTCGTGGTTTTCCTCTCCATGTAATGCAAATAAAAATTATTTCCACCAAAAAGTCCTCTGTGAAGGCAAATTTCTCCCAATACTTGATCCAGGAGTTCCCTTGTTCTGGATTGGCTTCAAAATTATAAGGCTACGGAGTTGATCATTGGTTAACCGTAAACTCAAATTTGGGTCGGCTGTTCAATGACAGAAAAAAAACTTGAATTTGCATACATTTGAATACTTTATAACATAACAGTTATTTATGGGCATTTAACTTTCTTCAGCATAAACAAGAAAAAATTTAAATTACGCAAATCAAGCCAGCAATGTTTCACATTGAAAAGTATTCAATTTTTAGTAGTGTCCTTTGCCTCATGACGTTAATTAGATATCTGATCCAATCTTCGATAAAAAAAAGACATGGTAATAAATCGCAGGGTGATGAAAAAAGAATGCGCGCAACTACTGCAACCCTTTCTATCTAAGAATATCAGCTGAATCAGCTATAAAAGAAGTCAGAAACAGAACCGGATACTAAGCGTATTGTCTTCAGCTGGTACACTCGTCGTCGGGTACATTATTGCAGTCCACGAAACTTTACGACAATGAGGATCTGCTGAGGGCCCTGCTGAAAATTAGTGCAGCTGAAGGAATGCAGACTTGGAAAAGGTTTTATTATACCCTTGATGGCGTGACGTTAAGGAGGTGGAATGTTCTATTTTCCTCAGTCTCTCTTTTAACATTTCTAGAGGATGGCTGGAGACATTAAAGGGTTGGGAGAAGAATGAGGGACAACCAAAACGTGATGCTGGTTCTCGAAATGGAACAATCAAGGGAACCAAAAATAGAGATTCGAAGGTAGATTCTTTAACTGTGCAAAAAGCAGGAAATTATAATTTTGGAGGCTGCTGTCACAAATTCTTGTTAAAGGCATGAATGCCGCGTTAATCAAGGCACAGTGATGTTCTGTAAAGTCTAGAATGTTCTAAATTAAGATTAGAGCAGATATTATTCATCAATTTAATCATTTGATTTCAAAAACTAATTTAAAGATATGCAACGTTTTCTGTTTCTTTTCCGTGGTTTTTCTTAATTAATTTATGAAGGTATATGGTTTGAACCAGTTAAAAGTTAGTATAAATACCAAAATATGCTTTGCTACATATTGTTAGTTTTAGTTTCAAACGATGTTAAACATTTAAGGGTATTTAATGACATATAGATGCAGTAGGTATAGAGTATGGAAAAAATATGGAAAATATTTTCAAGATACTCAGGTTGATTGTTTATGGTAAATAAAACCTCGGAACATTTTTCATTTGTATTTCTTCTATTTTCTTTGTATCACAACTTTTTGTTTTAGACATATCAGAGCAACGGTATTCTTCGTAATTTGCAAATTTTATAACTCGATTAATGCAGTTAGAAATGTTATTATTATGAAATTAGAAATGCTGTTATTATAAAATTATCTAAAACATATATTAATGTAATGATATATATTCCTCATAATCAGTCTTATTAATAAACAGATTTTAATAAAAAAGTAAGAAATAAATGAATAAATGTATCTGTTTCAAATACCCGGCTCGCTTTCAAATATTTCATAACAAAGTTCGTTATTTTATTAACAAGATATTATTTTTATGCATCATGGGTAGTTGTCGTAATATTATGAAGTATAAGTATTATATGCAGTAGATTATTACCCAAATATTTACATTATTAATCGCATTAATAAAAAAATAAATAAAAATTATGTAAGTGAGTAAAACGTAAAAAATAAAAATTAAGAAGCTAAATGTATCTCACTTAAATACGACTAGTTTCTAATTATTTTAATTTCTTGCATTTTATTCCCTAAAATATAATATAAAACAATTTATTTAAAGACTCTTTTTCTTTAAAAAAAATTCTCTCACCAAATGACTTCACTATTTAAAATTTAAGTTTAATTTTACTTCTGATGAAACCATCTAATAAAGAATTCTGAAAGATTTAAATGGAACAAAATGTCTAAAACTATCCTAACAAAAGCAAATAACAATGATTTTTAATAAAAGGCTATTACAACCACAATAAATAAAATAACGCCAAGAAAAGTCAACAACGTTAACAAAATTACTGAACAACACGTTTTATTATTTCTTACACTTTTCGATCTATTTTAATATAAAAAGTATGGCAACGCCTTAAAAAACTGCCATTTAATATACAGCTTTGAGATAAGGTAAGTGATTTTATTAAGCAAACGATAAATCTCGAAGACTGGATAAAAAGAAGCAGAAAATTGAATGAGTAATTATGTGGGAAAGAATTTCTCTCGTAACAAGGAAATATGATCCATTTACAAAATATTTCATTTTCGGCGTAAATAAACGTCTTTCACTTTTCGAATTATGATTAATTCATGCATTACATGAGTAATTTAATGCCCTAGCAGGCGTGAAAATTTGTTCCTCGAATAATCGGCAGTCTATAACGCACTTTCTTTACTAACGCGGTGAATTAAATTTTTGTACACAGTAAACATGTTTACNAATCACTTTAATTATTTATAATAATATTTTTAATAAGAATATAAAACAATATTTTAATTATAATCTTTATTTATTTATAATTTTTCGTTGATATAATAACTAAAAAAATAATTGATATTAAAGTTATTATGATGATAAATACAAATGATATTTGGCACTGTTTCCTTATTGACAATCTGGAAAAATTTGATTTAACTGAACAAACTAAGAGTTAAAAATACCCATTTTAGAGTGGAAAATATCTATTTTAGAGTGGAAACTATTTATTTTCAGTGGAAAATATCTATTTTATGGAGAATATGCTTACCTATTTACCTGAATGCTGTTTACCTTACCTTATATTGTATATAAGCATTTTAACATGGGGAAAGTATCGGTTTTATAGTGGAAAAATATCTATTTCAAAGGTTTTTCTGCTATAAAATAGATGATATGCAGAAGTTCATTTTTTAATCTTTGAATGTTGTAATCAGAATACAAACCTTTTTCTTAAGAACATGAGTATTTAATGTTTTAAAATATATCTTATAGAATGAATTTAATCGTATTGGAATAATTTTTTTTTTCACTTGAAAGAGACGGAAATTAAAAACTAGATATTTATAGTCCGAAATTCTAAAGAATGGATAGCTGTACTGAGGTAGGCTTGTGTCTTAAGTCATTGAGTGGTAGTAGAAGTTTTTATCACGGTGCCCCGGTTTCAAAATTAAGTATAGGTAGTTATCATTCATTTTAAAATGTTAAAAAATTTCCTTTAATCGGCTGAAAATTCGCCAAACAAAAGATGCTCAGGTTTACTAATGACGCCAAAACTTCGAAGCACAACCCTAGACTTAACGGATTAAGTCAGAGAAAATAAATAGATAAATATGTATAAATATATATAAGATGAAAAAAGGAAAAAAAGTGACTCAAAACTTCGAAGTTTATACACAGAGAGTGAGAGAGAGAGTAAAAGCAATAGTTAAAAGAGTTGGAGAAATTTCTGGGAAAAGATGTATTATGTATAAACTTTTTTTCTTATTCTTCGCTTTTCATTTTATGTAACAGGATTTTGGAAAGCGGAATGTTTGGCGGAAATGACGACATTCAATATGCATAAGTGTTCTCGAAAGTTGTCCTTCATATAAATGTTCTTCTTTTGGAGAGTTTATGCAAATATTTTGATTGGAGAATTTCCCAGTACGTTAGAAGGTGATTTTAACTTCTCTTTGCCGTGGAAGTTGATCATTAATTAAATTGTTGCGCATCTTTTTCTAAAACGTTAAAACGGTTGGACGTTCATCATCAAGAAAATATCTAAAGTTTTTTTTAAAATTCAGATTATAATTTTTTAAGAATCTAAATTAATTTATCAGCAAAGGGATTTTTTGTGGTTTTTATAGTTTTGTATTTCAATAAAATAACTGGATAAATATCCGGGGAATCTTAAGATCAATGTAATCATAATCAACCGTAATTAATATTGTTAGAACACTGTTTATCAAAAGCAAGAAAATCTAAGACGGTATAGCGCACAAAAGCCATTTTGTTTTTAGTAACAGTTGTTAACTTTAAGAAGTCTTCGTTTCAAACTTTTTTTAAAAACTATTGAATTCAATATTTGTTTACTCAATAAACTATAACTACATTTGAAATCATCCATTTATAAAATATTTGATTACATAACTTAATTTTTTAGATCTTGATATTATTTCTATAAGTAATTACAAAGTTAAGTACATAATTGAAGTATTAATTTACTTGCAAAATCTTTAATTAATTGACGAATAATGTATAGCTTTAGTGTTATTTTATTTTTAAATAAAACCTAATTTTAAAACCTGAAATCTATTTCTTTTATTTCCTTATAATTATTTATTTCTAAAATCAAAATAAGAAATATTTAGTGAAGGGACAGATATAGACATCACATTAAAATCTTTGGAGTCCTTTTAAATAGGCTAAAACAATATTTCAATTTAATATTCGTTTGGAAATAAAATAATATAAATAAAATAAAGTAAAAAATAACATAAATAAAATAACATAAATAAAATAAAATAATACAAGTAAAATAAAATAATGAAAATAAAATAAGTAAAGCAAAATTAAATAAAATATAATAAATTATAGATCTAAAGTTAATTATATTACATAAAAAGTCATATGCCTTTATTCACAAGATTTAATGATTCAAATTAATAAAAAAGAAGAAGTAGATGAGGTGAAGAAGATGAACTAAAAAGATGAAATAAGTAGAAATACTTACTGACAACAAAATCGTAAAGTTGCTTTTCGGTCTTTTATGCGACATACTTAAAGCAAAAGCAGAAAAAAAACTATGAATTAGTACGCTATGATAAGTGCAGTGAAAACCAATAAAAACACAAGGAGGAAAAAAAATCTTTAAAACTTCTTGTGAAGGTGTGACTTATTTCTTCATACAAATACTGTATAAATGGTTTTCTTACACAGTGACCTTTACTGCAGGTAAAGTTCACCATGGACGAAGTGGTAGAATTTGCTTAAAGGGAAGCATTACACGTAGCGGAATATACAAGATATTTTAACTTGGCGGGTACATTACTTATAAGGGGATACATTTTAAAAGAATATATCATTAGGGTGTACATGTCAGGGATATGCAAGAGAGGGGTAGATGTATTTTAAATGAGTAGGAAAATTTACTTTAAAATTCAATTCTTACTTCAAAGGGGAGATGAGGAGATGAAAACCTTCGATCATTCGTAATAAAAAAGTTTTAAGTATTTTTATGCACAAATAGTCAGTTGTTAGTGTATGACTTGAAATTATTAAAATTCCTACAAATGTAAAGTAAAAAAAAAAGTAATATTTCAAAGTATTTGTTATTTGTTTGAATACAGTGCCACGATTTGAAAGCTAATGTTATTCTTAATTTTATAATTTTACTTTCGTTAATTTTATACCAATAAAAATATTTTACTTTTATTATTATTAGTATTAAAATTTACTCAATTATTAGAAATAATTATTATACAAATAAATGAAAAGTGATCTTTAAATTTTCAAAATTTCAGGGAATCAAGTAATTCTTATTAATTTGATGCTTGCATTTAGCTGAAACGTAGTTGAGCAGAGCAACTTCAAGAATTAAGAAGAGATAAATTATTGTTCACGCGTATAAAATACAGAAAACAGGAAATTACACTTATTTTCAACTAAGATGATTAAAATAACATATCTACTGCTCATCAACACAAGGTCTAAGCTGTCATAAGAAAAAGAAAATTAACGAGAGTGTTTTTTCAGAAATATCTGCCTCTTAGGCATAAAAATGTGCTTTTTAAGGTGCACAGAAACTTTGAAAGATTGTTTATTTTATACGTCCGGTGTATGCTGCAGGTTTGGGATAGTAAATGCGAATCAATTCATCTAAATGTGAAACAATTCATCTAAATTTGAATTGAATTCATAAGGAATGGAAATTATTGCATTTGTGAGAAGCCTTTGATAGACCAAGTGTTTTGCATTTGCGAAAATTAATATTGAGTTTTTTTGTTAAATAAAAAGAAAGAAAACTGGTTTAAAAATTAACAGCTAATAGAACGGCATTAGGTATCACAAACACTCAATCTGTATTACGTTCTATTTGCTATTTGCTTAGATAGAAAGAAAAGTAAAAAAAATAATGGTACTAGCATAAATTTAACCCATGATTCTTTCAACTATAAGCGTGATATTACTTGATTAAAAGCTTCATTCACTTCAAAAATATACAAATTGGAAATAAAAGACCACAGTGGCCGAGGGGATCAAATATGGTCAAATGCTGTTTCGTGGGATTATTTATTTAAGGACACTGATGCTAAACGGTCTTGTAAATAAGAGTTAAGTCATTAGTTTATTAAACACTAGCGGGGGACGAACCCGGGATATCTATATTGAAATCCCGACTTTTACAACTTTAAAGCACAATATTATCCATGCACGCATTTCTATTTCTTTTTTTCCGCACGAAAATGTGCCTGATGAACTTTAAAATGTTTTCATTTGTGCAGGAAATCGGTTTCAACATTCAGACGGAAATTTATTTGCTGAATAACAACTAATTCCAAAATTAAAAATAATGGAGTTTTTAAGGTAAGCTTCTGCAATTAAGAATAAAATTTTTTAATCACTTAATAAACACTACTTAATTACTTATAAAACAATAGTCTTATTTAACACTAATATTTTAACAGTATTAATGAGTACAATGAAAATCACTTCATAAATTGACGAAATTAATTTCTATTTTCGCATGCACCAAATCTCTTCTCCTTGAAAGCCATTCTCCGTTTCCGTTAAACGAAATAAATTCTTCTCACCCAATAAACCTTCCAACTGTGAGGAAAAGATATCGTAAAATTAGATTTGAGCTACGCTTAAAAAAAAATCGTACAGTTCTCAATTCAAAGTTTAAAAGATTTATGCAAAGTGTTTTACAGATTAAGTCTTCTCTCTGGCGCTAAGCAGGATCACCGGAGGAGCGATTTTCTTTTATATATGGTCTACCGGAACGGCGTTCCGGCCCGGGCTTATAGTAGTCTACGAGAGCGTGCTTGAGCTCGAACAAGAGCCATATATGCATTCTGTTCAGTTCCTCGCTGCGCTGTCTTCCTTTTTACTTTGTTCCTTTCAATCCTTTTCTTTCTATTCCGGCATCAACAATCGGTCCAGAGGGAAAAATACTCAAAAGAGGAGGGCGAAGGGGGGTAGAAATAAAAGCACAGCATTTAATGCGGGGGTGGTGTAGGTGGGAAAAAAAGAGAATTCATCGAATACTAAAATTGAAATTGGATGCTGCTGAGTTTTTGTTTGTTCGACCCTCTTCTGGAAGGAGAGGCAAGGGGGTGGGGACTGGAAAAAATCGAAACTGGCGAAGGGAAAAAAAAGGGGGAATGGCAGCCAAAACACAAAATAGGTGCACAAAACCACCGGATGTACAAACAGGGTTCGATGCATGCTGAAGGTAAAGCCCTTTAGGGGAGGAGAGGGTGAAACAAGAACTCGAAAAAAGGAAATCGCAATTTGTGCGCTAGATCTGGCGTATTGATGATGTTGGAGAAACCCCTGAAGGCACACAGTGGGGCTGCATAGGAAGAAGTCAACTGAAGTTCTAGAAAAAAAAAAACCACCCGCACTATTTTTCTACGCAAAGAACGTGATATAAAAAGAGGTGGAGACGACGAGCATCCAGAAGCGCGCTGTACCAGACATATTCGGAGAGCAACAACATCAGGACTAAAAAAAAAGAAAAAGATATTTGGAATAAATATAAAAAAGCAAGATAGGTGCATTTTTCGAAACAGAACGGAGAGTTTTTTTTGCCCCTGTCCTTCCCCGCAAACATTTTTACCAGTTGACAATATGCTTTTTTATGTTCTTTTACTTTGTTAGTTTTTGTTATATTTCTATATCGAGAAGAGAGTAAAAACCATTCGGGGAAGATATTCCCGGGCAGGAAAATGGCAATATTTCGTGGCTTCGGGGTAGGTTCAAATAATATACTAAGAATAAAGCTACAAAAGAGAAATAACACGGAGAAATGTATCTTTCTCCCTCGTACTCTTCGTGTTGTACCGTAAATGGTACTTGAAAAGTCTTCACTTGATGATATCGTTCTTGAACTTCAAATGGAACGAGGGAAAGTTTATCTTTCCTCATGTGCCCTTTGTAGCAATTTTTTTTTTACAAAATAAAATTTAACTTTTAAAATGACAACATTAAAGACACAAAGGCAGTTGGCATTCTTTAAATTTTGCATTCGTGAAGTACTTGGAAAGGCGCCATTTTTGTTTGAAGACTGCACATTTTTGTTATCACAGAATCATACTTTCTAATTGTAAATAAGATTAAAATGTAAAAATAAATATTATATGTTCTGGAAATATATTAAAACACAATAGAACACGTTACTAGCAGTGGAAGCGTTCAAGCTTTTTTGTAGATCTAAATTGTTTTAAAATTATAAATATATTTTATCCTGTCATTTGTTCTTAACATATAGATAAAAGTAAGCCAGTGAATGCATGTTCAGTAATAGCTCGAGCACGGGACTACTGATTTGGATCGAGTTTTTTCCTTCTTTTGTTTGAAAATTTTTATGGGATTGTTTGTAAACATTCGCCACTTCATTTAGTTCGGGGGCAATATTAAAGTACTAAATTCCTGTATTGAAAACCATTGTTACAGATAAATCTTTTCCCAATATCTTTTGATCGGCTTCGTCGATTGGCACGGCATTTTTTGTTGCATATATATAGCTAATATTTTTTTCGATTATTTTGCAATATTTTGCTCGTACGCAGCATTGAAAAATGTGTTTTTTCATTGTTTCAACGTTGCGCTGTCATGGAAACAGCAACGGTACAAAATGTTTAAATATAATAGAAACAGAGAAATATCAAGAAAAAATGAAATAGAAAATTAAAGCTTGCTAGGTTCATAGTTTAAATACTGAAGTAAAAACGCGTGCAAGAAATAAACACGTAAGCTAACACAAGTTATCAAAAATCAAAGAAATACTGTATTTAACCATCACAGGTAATTTTAACATAAATATGCTTGTTCTTATTCGTAAAAATGACATATTATTTTCAAGACGTCCAAATCTATTAAATTCTACTGAAACTTTTTGTTGTCACATATAATATTATTATTTCTGTTTTTTTTTTATTTACTTTTGTTAAAGTTTTGTTAAATGTTACAGAAAAAATAATTTCTGTTTATATCTGATCACAAGATTAAGTGTACAACTTAATAAAAGAAAAGTCTTAAGATTTAGTGACAGACTTGTTACTTCGTCACTAGTGAAACAAAATACTATATTCAAAAACAAGAATTAAACTTATATTAATATCTAGAAATTTGTTTTGTTTAATAACGTAGAAGTGTTTTATTGAGAACTTAAAAACACTATTAGAAGTTTTTTTTCTTCCTATTTTGCACCATTTAATGTTCTATTATAAAAATTATTGTCTTTGGCGTATGAAAAAGATTCATTAACTAAAAAGTAGTAAAGATAATAATTAAAGTAGTAAAAAGTAGTAAAGATTATAAGATAAAAAATGTAAGGACTATTACTTAAATAGCAATAATATTTTAATAATTCACCTTTTTATAATTAATGAAATAATAATAATTAATGCAATAATAATAATTAATACAATAATAATAATTAATGCAATAATAATAATTAATGCAATATTTATTCAGAATAAAACTGAATGCGTTGCTTTTGTTTCGAAAAATTTGTGCGACAAGATCGGTAATTTTAAAAGGAAAATATACAATATACAAACTGCAATTGCGATAATGTTAAATTTCTTGTTAAAATTTTTAGCGCTTGATTGATTAATTAAAAATTTTCTGAAAATAAATAAATTTAGAAAAAAATGAATTACTAAAATTAAATTAATGAAGCGAAAATTCAAAATTCATTCATCTTCTCTATGAAAACAATTATTGTAGATGCAAAATTTAAAAGCCACAACACTGATAAACAAAAATATTCAAAATGCAAAGGAAAGAATTGACATCAAAACTTAAAATTAATATTTTCACTAAAATTATGAAATAATATTTAAAACTAGTACACCGTGAAAAAAAAATATGGTTAAAGCTACCAGAAAATTATAAAAGTTACCGTGTTTCTGGCTTGGGAACAAAGCTTGGTAATTCTTACGAAAGCGCTTTATTAATGATTTTGCTAAAATTAACTATACAATATGGCTTTATAATTTATGATACAATTTGGTATTTTTATCACGATACCTTATATCATGATATACAAACCATTTATTTGGCAAAATTTACTTTTCAGGTTTGTATATAACTGCCCTTGCATCAGAAAGGTTCTGGGTTCGAATCCCGGGCAAGGCATGGATGTTCTTTCCTTCTCTGTACTATCTGTCCTTACCGTGGGAGAAATGTTGACTCACCTAATATGGTGCCCCTGAAAAAGTGGTCAACAAATCTGCCCTTCAGATACCTGTATGACCTAGGGCATTCTCCAGGTGGGCATTGGAAAAAAAAAAGGTTTGTATATTTTACTAAATATGTGGTAATAAGAGCTGCAATTTTGAAAACAAGAATTTCTGGGAAACCGTTACCACAAACGGAAAAATTACCAAATAAATAGATCAAGTAACAGTATATTTTGATTTTATTTACCAGGAAGTATTTTTTTTTAACCAGAAACGTTATTACCATACAGTACGGTAGCCTGAATTTTACCAGAAATCATGAATCAGTTTCTTATGACGTATATTTTTTCTTATTCCATAACTTTTAAAGCTATTGGAATGCTTTTTATAAACTAATCTAAAATTCATCGGATATTATTTTTTCTATTTACAATACCTTTTACATATATGTATGTGAAAAGAAAGTTATTCAAAAATATACAGCAAATATATCGGACAAAAATAATTTTGATAAAAATATTGATTTTTTGGAAAAGCAGCCAGAGATGTAAATAAAAGGGCAAAAAAATCATTTAGATGTCGATAAAAAGAATGTATTTTTTTGTCCGTTTGCTGTTGACTGACTTGCAAAATTTACTATTGGAACTGAAAGAAGATAGATTATAGATTTTTCAGCTCTTTTATCTGGTCCCACTCACAATTTTTATTTTTGATATTTGCTCGATTTCGACGTTAAACGGAGAAAATATTGATAGAAAACGGTTATTGACTATTGAAACTATATTTTTTCCTTGAAAAATGTTTTGATTATACGATTTTTGTAAGAAAAAAGTCATTTATAACGCAAAATTTATTTTCTTTACTTTTAAATAAATGATAATTTTATAGTTGTTCTTAGTTATATACAAAAATAATAAAGTTTTCCATCTTAACTAATTTAAATAAAAAAAATTCTGCATATTTTCCTATTTAATGATTTTTAAGTAAAATTGAATGCAAATAATATATTTTTCATGTGTTTTAGTTAAACAAAAATAAAATTTACAACAATCTTAAATAATTAAACATTTTTAACACTAAAATATACTTATTTTGGTAAAGTTCAATACTTGCTATAAATTAACTAATAATATTTGAATAATTATTTTAAAGCTATTTATCTACACCTGGTGTTTACAGATGATATAGAATTTCAACAAGTTATATTAATATTAACAAGTAATATGATAAAAATAAATTTTTCATAAATTGTTTATCAAATGAACTAATTTCATAGAGATCAGTTCTTGTATTTTTAACTAAAAATTTTCGATAGTTTACTCATATTTAAAAAAAAGATTATTTATAAATCATTTATAACAATCTAACTTAAAAAGATTCACTTTATACAGTTATTATTTTTTTCAAAGAAGTTCTGATTGTTGACTCATATTTAAAATACATTATTTATGAATCCTTTATACCTTCCACTAACTTTAAAAACATTATTTCTAAATTTTTTAATAGGAATGAAAAAAATAACTAACTACTATTTTGGATTTTATATTTCAATACAAGTATAATTCTGATAATCAAACAGTTATTTTTTAGCTTTTATTAGACTTTTTTTCACGATCAAATGCCAAAATATATTTTTACTTGTAATTAGAGAGTCAGGTAAAAATATATCTAAAAGGGACATCGATCTGCGTTGAAGAGTTAGGCAATTATTATTGTACTAAATAATTTCCAATTTTTTCCTTGGATTTAAAACATTACTAATAAATCGGTTAAAACTTCCATTAACTTGAAGGAAATCACTTCATGTAATTATTATAATTTTTAAAAGAAAATGATAAATTAACGGCATTCGTATGGAAAGGAAGTCTTTTGAAAACGGCGATAACCACTTACGAGCTCGTAAAAATACACTCTTCGCAACTTCTTACCTCATCAACTTCAAGTCCTTTACGTGAATCAAATGCAAACACGCAAGATTGAAAAAAAATATGAATTCCTCGCCAACGTAACATTTCAATTTAGAGAAGGAATCTTCTAGATTTGAATGAATGTATTATAAACGTTAGGGTGTGTATATGTGTGTATGCTTTCAGCTTTTGCGAATACTATGGGAACCCTAACAGGTGTCTTATATGAACCAATGCTAGAACAAATATGGAAGAGCTTTATGGATAGAAGGAATGGAAAAATCGCCAAGCTTGGCTCTTTGTATTCAGGAAACTCACACCTTCGTAAAGCTCTTTTAAGATTTTTCTAGAAGGAAGAATTAAAGTTTCTAAAAATTGTTCTTATTTGATAATATTCCATATTAATTGGCATTCTTAATTTAAATTACATATGATAATAAGTTAGAGCAATAATAAAAATGTTTGGCATTTGGTAAAAGAAAATTAATTAATATTTTTCTAAAAAAAATTATAATTAAAATGTTTGAAATGATTTAAGAATTAAGGATATTTAGATAAATGTAATTGATGGTATAATAATAATGCGCCAAATTAATATGGTATTAATATGATTGTTTTATTTTACTTTATATCCATCGTTGAACAGCCAACCCAATCCTAAGTTTACATTTATCAATGTTAAACTCCGTAGCTTTGTAACTTTGAACCTAATCCAGTAACTCCTGGAACAAACATTGAGAGAAACTAGCTTTCATGGAACACTTTTTTGATAGAACTAACCCGCATTTGAGTTACATAAAGTAAAACCTCTAAAACCACCCATGGTTAGCCCGACAGCAAGGGGAATCTACCCCATGATCCGTCTACCAAAGGGGTATTTAACATCAGCACTGTGATCGGGAGAGCCAGGTGCAGAACTCATATCGTGCCCCCATTGCTGGAATTTGAACCTGAGTCACCTCATCGGGAAGCAAGAGCTCTATTTCCTGATCCATAACGGTTCCCATTAATATCATTAAAAATAATTTCAGTAAAATTTATTTGATTCTCAGTATTCGCATAAGTGAAAATATGTTAATAATGATAGTTGTATGGTGATATGCTAGATTTTTAATTAAATTTTATTTATTAAGTGCTAATTGAATATACATATTTCTAAATTTTTACTTTACGTCATACCTAACAGTGGGAAATATAATAATAATATTTTAACATTCATGCATTAATGATAGCTTTTGAAATATAGCAGTGTTAAAAATTCCTTACCAAAACGAAGAGGTTATAGATAGCCTAAACAAGTTGTGATCAACGTAAAAACACTTACCTAAAAAAGACAAAATTTTTTTATTAAATTATAAGAGATTTTGTTTCATATCTTTTACATTATACATGGGATATATAAGATATTTCAATATGTAGATAAGGATAAAATGTTATTGCATAAATGGTAATGCATGTTAATGAATGCATAAAATGTAAACAATCATAGTTTGTTGAATGACTAAAATATAATAAAAAAATGACTCAGACAGAATAAATTAGAAAATTTTGTTGTACCTACTGGGTAAATTTTTAAAACCAAGCTTTCAAAGCGAATTACAGCCTATTAAATTTATATTCCTTTATACTTTATTGTTTTTATTACTAGTTAATGAAGAACAATTTATTTCAATTGAGTCCTTTTAATTAAATTCTATGCATAGATGAATGCACTAAAGATAATGTAAATGGAATAAATTGATTTTGATAAGATATTTTTCAATTATCCACGTTGCACAACACCATTTTTAAGACTTTAAAAAGTTTTTAGAATCCTTTAAACAATACATATAAAAAAGAATAGATAAATAAGATGGTTAAATTAGAATACAATAAGTGAAGGATTCGAATATCTTTATTATTTTTCCAATCAATGCATTGTCTTAAAAACCTTTAACTTTTTAATATAATTAGCTTTACAGAGCAAAATTTCTCTTCAATACTAAATATTCAACAAAAATATTTTATTTCATTTATGTGTTCTTATTTAGAAAGATGAATTTAAAAAAAGAGATTTTGTTTAGATTAGTGCAACAATTATAAGTTGCGTTCTATTGCTTTGTTAGTAGTTTGATTATAAGAAAACTAGTAAAACATTCGTTTACTAATAATTTAATACAAAAACTTAAAGGTAGTATATAGTAACTATAAATGTTACTAAGAAGATATTTCTTAAGTTAAACTATACTACGTAGGGCCACCATAAATTTAAAATACTAATTCTAACAGTATATATGAAGTTAAAAATAATATATTTACAAAAATATTCATCCCATTGTTGATGTGTTATTGCGAAAATGAAAGTGCAAAATTTACATGGTTTATTATTAGAAAAATCATTATTTAACACCAAAAAATAGATTTTTGTATCAAAACTTGTCACGCAATTTTAAAAGTGTTTTTAGTAAATTTATGGACAAAAATAGTAAATAAACAAGTATATCATATTTAACTTATTTATCGTAAGATACGTACATAAACTAGAGCATAAAAGAAAGCACTCCGAGAATTTCTCTCAGGCATTTTCATTGAAACTACAGAATATACACATTCTAAGGCAGAATTTTTGAGACTATAAGCTCCCTTCACCTAAACTTTTCTCTCTACATTCTTTGAAGCTATCAAATGAAAAAGAACAGACGACGACGTTTAGAAACGAAAAAAAAAAAAAAAAAAAAAAAAAAAAAAAAAAAAAAACTAGAAGTTTAGAGCATCGATATCTCTTTTCTATTTTGTGTAATACAGGGAGAAAGAGTACAATCGCAAAGTGAGGAACAAAATGTTCTTGGCGAGGATAAACATTATTTTTTCCCCTTCTTTTTCGACTTCATTTTTAGAGCGATTTTGCTTTAAAGGCTTCTTCTTTAGAGGAAAATAGATGGGTACAAGGACTGGTTCGAATCACGGTTCACAGAGTTTATGTAAGATTTTAAACCAAGTTCCTCACCACTTCGAAATTTCAATATAACCCAGTCGCGTCTAAGAGGACAAAAAGAACGCTTGTTCTACAGCAAAAGAAGTTTTATGAGGAAATTCGAACCTTCAACCTCTGTTTGTGGGATAAAACGATCGCGTATCAAAAGATAGACACCAGATTTTGAGATAAGAAGCACCAAGTTTTAGTCTTTTGGGACATGAAAAAAAGTAAGAAATAAACTATACGTAAAATAATAATAAAAAAAAAACAGATTTGGCATTGGACAGAGAATACATATTGTTTATCTTAGTTAAAGAATTAAATATACTAGTAATACTACTTTGAAAATAATGTTACAAATGAGCATGGGTGTTAATTAAAATCATAATTCTTAAAAGTCACAAAAATAATTTAACTCCATTACATTCAGAAAAACAGAACTCTCACTTTGACGATTTAGCAATCCTTGAGCAGTATTTCGCTAATTTTGAGAAACATTTAGTCACAAATCACGTAATTTCGTGACGAAATGCGAACTCTCAAATATATTGTGAAAATTATACAGGGTTTTCTCAACTCGAAACTTCATTGCAGTGGATTGTGGGAGATTGTTAACTGGTATGACGTAAATAGAATAAAGACTGGACAATTGAAAATAGTGCCGAATTCATCTGACTAGTAGCTACGAAGTTTGCCTCGAAAATGGAAGATCTCGGGTTCGAATTCCGATTCGGGAATGGGTGTAATTTATTTATCTGTCCTTGTGTTGCCCACTGTAAGGTGATAATTAGAAAAGTTAAATACGTTAAGCATTACTTTTTTGTCTCTCCTTTTTTTCTTTGAAAAATAGAGTGACGAAATATTCCTTCACTTTTGACGAACTTTGACGATAGTTATTAGAAAAGTAATTATTAGAAAGTGAGTTATTAGAAAAGTGACGACAGTCATTTTGACACTTTGATGAAATATTTGCTCGGAGCATACACCAGGAAACGGTTTCGTCAAAAAAAACAAAGTTATGTGATATTTAAGTGTCCATTTTTACAGCGTAATTCTCTTATATGAAATTAAATAAAATAATAAGAGCTAATAGCAAAAATGATGAGTTAATTTAGTGTCATTTAAAATTTATGGCTTCAAAGCAATTTTCACTTTTGATAAAGTACGAAATAATGTTACTAAAAGCTATAAATATAGCTATAGACTAACGCCCCATTTACGAACACTGAACTGAGAGTTTTTTTTGTTCAACAAAAACCATCCGTCAGTGGTATAGAAATGAAAATATATATCAAGCTCGGAGTTACGTTCAGAAAAGAAATACATTCCTACCCGACTTGTACTTTATCCGAGCAATCAGGGACATTATTCAGTGAAGGGGAAGAAATAATGCCACGGAGCGTCGGATTTGCTCGTAAATGTCCAGTATAACAGACGCTATAAAATCAATGACCGCGTCATGGTGATTACATTTTGCGGACCAACGGTCAGTGCTAAAGAATTTTGACAATCAATGGCCTTATGTGTCGTTAAATACGCCCGGCTGAAAAATAAAGGGCTCCCACAAAAATGCCTGATATCTTTTTAAATCCATTCAGACAATGTCTGAAACTGTAATTTGTTTGAAAAATCTGGGAGATGATTTGAAAATCAACAATAAAGCATTTAAGTGTTAGGAACTTTTCGCCTGAATCTTTTTTCAGCCACTAATTGGACATTGAGGAAACTTTGAAAATCAAATTAAATCGATAATTTTATTTTAAATTAAAAAAGAGTAGTGTTTTCTTGTGATATGAAATTTATAAGAAGGGACGATAAAATAAATGGATCATTAAGTCCAAATTATAGATATTTTAATACTACACTTCTTGGATTCTTTAGAAAAGTGGTTCCTAAATTGTGCTCCGCGGAACACGGGGGTTCCGTGGAAGATAGTAAGAAAGTTCCGTGGCATAGGGGCTGCCAGACTATTTTTAAAGATTTTTTTTCACCTTTTAAAACCTGTAATTTGCATTTAAATCCAAGCAATAACCCATTATTTCGATCACCTGTACAAATTATTTTAAATAAAATGCCAGTGAGAGAGAATCGGCAAATTTTGTTTAAAAATATATAATTATAAAAAAAGCCAATTATTAAAAATTGCAATAGTATTTCACATTGCACTTTACTAATCATAATAAAATAACTAAATTCGAAAGAAATATGTTTCCCCAATAAAATTTTAAACGTTTACAGCAGTTCTTTTTATTTTTCGTTTTATAACAATTTCAAATAAAACAAATTCGTAGCCAGAATAATTTTACCTCCAACACTACGAATTCACCTTTCGAACATAAAACCTAATTTAAGATTATTAATGATAAAACGATGAAAATTTCAGTCCTATTTTTAAATATAAGTGTAAAAGTTGTCTTTTAATGATTAATTCGTTCACAATTCTTTTCATTAACTATATTTCTAAAGTTGGAGTTCCGTTGGAAGAAGATTAATAATTTAGAGTTCCGTAGTCGAAAAAAATTAGGAACTGCTGCTCTAGTAAATACGTTTTTTATTATATATTTTATATGTTAAAAATATGAAAATATTAAAAATATTTTTCATCTACTTAAAAATATTAATATTTTTAATGATAAATGAATTGTGCTTTCAAACGCTTTAACTGTTTGAAAATTCATAATGAGTATTCAATGCATAAAAGTATAATTTAATGCATAATATGTGTTTTGTAATGTAATAAAAATATTGTAGGCTGTGAAACTAACATGTCCACTCGCTAAAGCATGCGAAGTGCTGTTATGGACAGAGAGTTTTGCGCAACGCTACCTGTATAACTTTAAATTTCGTCTGCACTAATTAATTAACCCCCTTATAAGATTGCGCCCTAGAACATAGAGATTCGATTAATAGAGTGAAAATTATTCAAGGTTTATTATACCGTTTATTTTTTTTTAGCACTGTTCATCCATAATAATAGTATTACCTAAGTTTTCAGTTTATTACTCAGCAATATACTAAAAACTGATCTCTTTTTTAAAAAAATAATGTGAAAGAAACATAAACATAAGAATATTTAAATTTTTTTTTTTCAAATTTGAATTTGCAAGTGGATTTATGCTTAAAATTCAAATACTATTAACTTTCAAGAAAAATATTCTTTTTTTATTTTTAAAACTACTTAATCTCTGATATATATATTCTTAAGGATTCTGTTGTTTAATCCGATTTAGAATAGAGTCATAAGAAAAGTGTCTTAAAGTGAGAGAGAATTTATTTAAACGAAAAGAGTAATTTTCCAAAAACATAATCGAAATTCGAAAAACTTATTTCCGTATCCACGACGTTTTATTCCATTAATAACATTTTTCAGAATGGCATCAGGGAGAAATATTAAGGAAGAACAGAAAAAAAAATTAATGGAATTTTCCATATTTTACTTTATTTTTTACATCGTTGAAATAATTCTTATTTCAACGTTCCTTTTTTTTATTTTATTTAAATGGAGCTACCGCCTTATCATCCAACAAATAAGCGAATCTTTGGGAAATACTTTTGCTTCTATCTTGCCGAAGTCCGAATCTGATTCATTGATGATTAATTATTTTTGTGCGGAAAATTAATCGAGACGTCGAAAAATTTCTCGCCAAATGGCAAAGTCTGGCTAACCTTAAGGTTTTCCGAGTTCACGAGTCTTTCTTTATTGCTAAGGAAAGAAGCGGTTATTTTTCTTTAAAACTTTTTTCAGTCGTCCATTTTTCTTATTACATACATCATAGTAAGCACTTTCTAATTGGATTCAAGCTATGAAAAATGAAATGATTTTTTGTTTGGTTAGTCTTTCTTCTCCTGGAGATAGTTGATGGGAGGGGCGAGGGGGGATACAAAGTTATTGAGATTTTCGAACGATGAACCGAATATTGAAATAAAGTAAATGAATCGAATTGGTTTAAATACAGAAAGCAATGAATTATATTACGTCTGTATCTTATTATGGTTAAGTTTAAATTATTTTATTAATGTGTTGAAATATGAATTAATATATTTTTATTTTATTCTTCATTAATATAAACTATCATTAAAAGAGTACGTTGTACAAAAAATAATGTTTAAGTACTTATTTTAAGTAAAAAAGTTACGCTCTTTTAATATTTGATGTAAATAAATATTAAAATCAAAGCACATTTATAGTATCAAATATTAGTGATTGGTTTAGTATTTGTTATTGCATATTTTTACAACCACTATTCATATGGTTTTTGAAAATCACAAATATTTTGGTTGAAATCAAAATTCAAAGTATATTTATATAATTTTAGGTTTTATTTAGTGACTCTCCTAGCATTTCTTGTTGCTACTTCTATTTGTAAAGGTTTTGAGCAGTCATTAACATTTAAAAAACAAAATTCATGTACATTTATAAAACTTTTTAGTGTTTGATATTGATTATTGTTTTAGTATGTATTGTGTATTGTTACCATCTGCTATTTACATGGATTCAAAAAAGCACAGATTTCGATTTTATAAAAAGAATGTTTGTTATAAATTTGAAACTACAAAATATTCAATAATTTCTATTTGTATTATAAAAAACTATATTTTGATTGAATTTGAATTTATTAAAATAAAAATTCAAAAAATTGCTTTCAAGAAATTTTTTCAGGAGAATGTAATCTAAAACAATAGTACAGACTGTATATCTTTAATATATAGAGAATTAAAATGATAGATTTGGAACATAATAAAGAATAATATACTTTTGCTAAGGCACCTTATGATATAGCTTTTTTATAACAAATATTTTAATTAAAATCATTTTTCTCGATTAAATTGAATATATTTCTTTCTAATGTTCAATATTAAGCTTCAAAAGATTTTATTTTGTTTAGCATTTAAATACACAAGAAATATTTAAAATCATTGAAACACATTTTTGCTGTTTAAATGTGTCATAAAATAGGCAAAAAAAGTAATATTATTTTTAAAGTTGATTTATATTCCACAAACATTTTGCATCAAATTCCGTACATAAAAAACCCCGAGAATACAGTTTGCAACATCTCTTCATCATAAATATTTTTCTACTTTGAATAAAGCTACATTAATCACATATTTTATTAGATTTTTTTTGTTGTTATCGCATTACGGGAGCACACTTTTTTCCGTATGTTCCTTTTCTTTGGCATGCCAGAAAATAACGCTTCCCTTACGAAGAAATCTTCTTTCAATATTTATAGTAGCATTAAATATTCTCAAGTCATTGAGTTTGTTTATTCACGTTGGCTATCTTCGCAAGAAAGAAAATTGGAATCACGCTTATAAATTCGTAGCTGAAAAAATTGTCTACTAAATTTTGCACCTTCTTTCTCTGTACTGTTTTTGCTCCCAAATTTATTCTTATTATTTCTTCTCGAAGATAAAGAACATAGCTATGTAATGAGAGAGCTTTTTCTCGTTGAAATCTATAAAAGAATTTTTCCTAATGAATGTTATTTCTTCTAGAAAAGAACTGTTATTATTATTCAAATAATATGAGGGAATAAAGTAATAATATAAGCAAATAGCAAATTCGAATGTAGATAGCTAAATTTACGAAATAGAAGATATTTAGACGTAGGATGTTAGGCAGAGGAAAAACTGAGAATATTCATTCTTTATGCATGGATTTAAAAAATAGAAAAATTGAATTAAAAAGAGAAGTCAATAATGAATTAACAAAAAAACAGTGGACAAAAATTTATTAATTATCTTAATAGAAAATTTGAATAGAAGAATAGAATATATCTATGCGCCCTCATACAAAGATGTATTAGACAAAAGTAGGGAAACTTTTTCATAAAGATTTGTCTTAAAATATTTATTTAGTATAAAAGTGTGCAAATAATAATTTTATCATGCGTACGTTTTATTACTTTTCAATTTTGAACCCAACTAAGAAAAAAAAGGCTCCGAGAAACTGTCACGGTTAGCCTGGTTTGAATGAAGCTAAAAAAGTTATCAAATGAAAAAAACTCCCACGAAATTGAAGCAGTCATATATTGCTTGATTAACAAATTCCTTTGCTTTAAAAATATACAAACTGGTATTAAAAGTCACTTTTCTTTCTAATATTTCAAGCTTTCAAAAACAGGTCGGTGATGACAGAAAAAAAAGTGTAATATAAAACGTAAATTTAAATGGAAATATAAAGGTACGGAACAAAACTAGAAAAAACAAGTAGCCGAGAGAAAAAAGATAAAACGAAAATAAGGAAAACCCCTGTAGCCGAGAGAGGAAAATCAGACCAAAATGCATTTCCACGCTCTATGGAGGGGAGGGTGAGGAATTAATGTCGCTGTTATTTTCAATATGTATATTCTTGAAGCAAATGAAGTTTTTAATCAAGTAATAAATAAAGTTATTGGAAAGTTATAGAAGTTAAAAAATGTTTGCCGAAATGTAAAAAATTAAAACCTCTCATGGTCTGTGCAATGATTGGTAAGATTCAATCATATGTTTCTTCACTTCATGATAGAACTATGATCAACAAATAACTGGGGCATTATTCAACGTAATCTACCATAGACAGGATGCGAACCTGCATCTTCTTATTAATCAGAGATTATCCATATTTAGAGGCTATTACGATTTAACAATAATAAATTAAGGTAACTTATGTTTTCATTTTATATTTATTTTAAAAATGAACCTTGTATTTTACGAATAATAATTATATAAGGTTGCTCAATTAGCATATTTTGCTATCTGTCTTTTACATCTTTGATTGGATGGAAAATAAAATTATGAAATTATGATTGCTACAAAATAAAAATAAATAAATAAAAATAAATAATTAAAAAAAAATGAATGAAAATAACTAAATGAAATAAATAAATAGAGTAATATATATTAAAGAAATAAATGAAATAACAATAGAATAAATAAAAGCTATTCATAAAGTAAATTAAAAAAAATATTAGTCTCAGCAAAGAGTTGTAAATCTCTTACTTTAAACAGATTATTTAAAAAAATATTCGCTGCTTAAAACAATAGAAAATGCAATTACATTTTAATTCTAAATAAATTACGCTTTTAAAACTTAAAACAGATTAAAAAATAAACAAAAAAATTGTTAATTTGTCAATTGCTTTGTTACTGTTGCTTATCTACAATTTTTCTTTGTAAATTGAGAAGAATAAGCAGAAACATTAACGCCACAATTATATGAAAAAAAAGAAAGAAGCCATTCGTTAAATCCTATTGCTTCTTAACTAAGTTTTCACGGCGAAAAAGAAATAAAAACAGCTACAATGAAAACGAAACTGCACATTAAATTACTCGTGAAATAAGGCGGAAAAGGATATGCAATTTTAATATTTTAAAACTAAAACCAAATAAAGAAAATAAAAACTCCCGCGAAAATCTCACGTTGCAGAATAAATTTTTTGCTTATTTATTTGTTTCATTTTCTTGGCCTGTTCTTTAAAAAGAAGGCAACAGTGCAACAAGAACATCTAGTGTTGGCAGTAATTGTGTTGCGAGCCAATGTAAAAAGACATTTGACTCTAAGATTATTAAAATTTATGATTCGAGGATAAGTGGCTTAAGACCAGTTGACTCAATGATAATAAAACGAATAGAAACCCCTCGGTCCCCATTTTTTAACTCGTACCCGTGATATTCACATTCAACGTTTGCAAATGGGTTTTTTATAAATGGGTGAGCCTAGAGAAGGTATAGGTGTGTATGGGATAAGGTGTAGGGTGATAAAAGTGAAGAAATTTTTTGGAGTGCGCAAATGTGCGGAGCACCATAAAATTGGTCCATTCCAGGAACTCTTTAGATTTTTTTCCGACATCTTTTTCGTCGAAGATATATTTTTTACTTCATTAATGGCGGATGTGTAACTCAAATCGCATCAAAAAATCAGCGAGAAGAACGTTTTCAGGGAAAAAAGAAGTTTTAAATTCTAAAATCCTTTTGCAAAGTAAGAAAGTACAGAATTCTGCTTCTAAAGCGCACTTACAGGATTTTTATTATATTTGGAAGGATGGTAATATTCTTAGAAATATTTAGTGAGTTAAGAATTTATTTGTGATAACTTCATTTAAAACTTATGAAACGCATTTAAGTTGTACGAAACTAAAAAAATGAGGTAAAATATTAAAGTTATTCGATTTGTAGACTCATAACTAACCGAAAAAATTATAAAAAGATTTCCTTCTCATATTTTCAGAACTTTAAAAGTGAAAGTGATTCAATAATTTGCAGTTATTTATGTGATTTATGTACGTCATTGAATTTAAATTTATTCAAATGAAGAGTTTTGAAGTATTGATTGTAAACGCACATGATTTATTTGAATTAAGGGGTCACAGTATCCTTGCAGCAATTTTTTAAAATAAAGGTATAATCATTCATTTTGTGGTTGCTTTACATGCTCATTTAACTTATAATCAATAATTTATCTTAAAAAATAATTAAACTGTTTAATTTTCGTGAAATTTAAAAAAAAATTGAAAAAATTAAATTTTTAAATCTTTAAAATTTTTTTATTTTAACAAATTTTCAAATTTTCGTCTTCTTAGTGCATACAATATTCATTTTAACAATTTTGTGCATTCATTATTTGTTGAAATATCAATTAGAATATTTTTTATAGATTATTTTGTAAAAAAAGTAGAAAAAAAAGATAAAAAATTGCTGTTAGGTATATATAACATGCTATAAAAATTTCAATACCTCACAAAATGCTTATTCCATGCACAGTTTAAATAAGTGTTTTATACTTAAGATAAAAAAGTTTACTTCAGAGATTTATCTTAAATACAAAAAATTCCTTAGGGATTTAATTAAGATAAAAACACAAAATTATCATCTATGAGAAAAAGCACTTTAAAGTCTGTCTGCTGAGCAAGTTTCTGTATTAGGTCAATCTAAAATCATTCATAACATTTTTGAAAATGCAGTTAGAGAGATGATTCTTTTTTTCAGTGCATTTGAAATAATTGGAAGTTTTATTATAAGCAATAAATTTCTCTCTCGATATTTTGGTCATTTCTTGGGTACTGCGACCTCTTAAGTGATGATTGTATTAAAAGGTAAGGGTGGTTATCTATAGCAAATTTGTTTGAAACAATGCACCAATTTTTACATAAAAATCTTTAACATAAAAATACTGCATTTCCCAAAATTTCAAGAAATAATAATTGAAATTATTCCATCAATAAAAAACAATTTAAATAATAATTTTGTGCGTCTGTACCACTACGATTTCTCCTTTAACGAGATTAACACTGAGGACTTGGGAAGTAATTTCTTGTCAGATAGAAATGATGGGAATTTTTTATAATCGAGTAAACTAAACGTTGTAGAGTGAAATGTTGAATTTAATCGAAACAGTGTTTCACCCTCTTTATAGGAAATGAACTAAAGGGTTCTCTTTTCCAAAGATGTTTACGTTAACGCTTTGAGTACATGCTATAATTCTTTATATATTATGACCTAACACACATTGTTGATAGCGCTCTCGATCTAGTTTATGGATAGAGAAATTTCTAGTCGTGGAGCTCTTGCAGTAGTTTAAGTGACCGGACATATAGCGTTTGCTAATCCGAATTGTTTAAAGGCATAAGAGTCAGCTTGACTTCGCCAATCATTACAGCTAATACGTAATCTAGATAAGCTGATAGAACAGTGATACAAATTAAATTCAACGAAAAAAAAACTATTATAGCGTTTTTCTCGTGCTAAAAGATTCATTTGCGATCCTTAATACCTATACTATTTTTTACTTTATTTTTGATAGAAGATTCAAAAATATACATTAAGGTCAGTCATTAGAGAGCATCCTCTTAATTAGATAACATTAAGCTTACACTTTGCTTAATACAGCATAATCAGTAAAGCTATTGCCAAAACTATTAAAAAATATTGATAGCGCTTAACT
Source organism: Parasteatoda tepidariorum (assembly GCF_043381705.1). Classification (NCBI taxonomy): domain Eukaryota; kingdom Metazoa; phylum Arthropoda; class Arachnida; order Araneae; family Theridiidae; genus Parasteatoda; species Parasteatoda tepidariorum. The sequence continues at coordinate 60,981,187 of NC_092208.1, forward strand.
ATTTTATAAATATACTAACAGACATATATAGATTATTTCAAATTTTCTATTATATCAAACGAAAAAGCAGGAGGGAAAAAAAACAAACAATCTACATTAAAATAGCGCAAAGTGCGATTTTCTTCAAACTCCCGTTTTTCCGGTCGATTACAGGCACATTAAAATTAAGCACCAGGGAAAGGCAGGTGGGTGATTTTGTGTCGAACCTACAGCGTCGTAAATGATTTATTCATGATAGTGAAAGAGAGAAGATGAAAGATGGATGATTTAAAAATCGTAAATGGGAAGAAGAAATAACCGGTTAGAGGATTGGAAGAAAATAATATTCTTTCATTGGACGGAGCAATTATCATTTAAAAATGTATGAGTTATAAAACTGAGACGGAGTCCTTTCAATAATGCCGGAGCCAAGCGTTTTAGAAATTAAATGATTATTTGAAATAATGAAGCTCATTTAGTTTTGTATACGTTCCACTTTAAATTTAAATTATAAAGCAAATGGATTTTTACTAAGTAAAATATGAATACATTAAGTGACAAGGTTTTTGTCTGAAATTAGCAATGTTTATTTAAAGGAGGTCTCTGAGGAAATTAAAAATTCTTTAAGTAATTAAATTTTAAGAAGTATGAATAATTTGCAGATGTCCCGAATTGTTTGAAGTTTCAGTCTTCCAATAGAGGAGCGCAAAACAGTGTTTTTAAGAAAAAGGCTTAATTAGCGTTGGGTCGAAATATTATGAAAACTTATTTTGGAAGCTGCTTTCATTTCGTACATACAATGGCTGAGAACTGAATCCCATTTATTTTGTGTATTCAAATTTTAGACATTATAAAATTTTAAAAACTCGTGACCTCATTTTGTCTTTGAAAAAAATATTTTCTCGTTGCGTTAATATAGAAATTTTCACAAATTTCAGTGTAGGGCATCGCTTTATGGTGTTAGGGCATCGAAAATAGCATCAGTTTATGGTGATATCAAATATATCCTTTGCTGTTATCAGATATTAAGAATGTCCCTTTTGTTATGCGATATTCTTAGTTGTGTAATTAAAAAAAATATCCTGCTTTAAAATGAAATATCCAAATTATCCTTCTTTGTTGTTCGATATGAAATCAAATAAATCTTTCCCTTTCGTGTTATACCAAAATCATACTTCCTTGTTGTGCGGAATCAAAAATGCCTTTCTTTTATGGGTGATACCAAATATATACTATTGTACGATATTAATTAAGAAATGTGATGTTATAAATATTCCTTCTTGTTATGCGATATTACGTTGTGTACTTTAAAAAAGTACTCCTATATGCTTTGTTGTGTACTTTAAAAATACCCTGCTTTAACATGAAATATACAAAATATCTTACTTCTCTATGCTCTTTAAAATTGAAAATATCCTTCCTTTTCGTGTGATACCAAAATCATACTTCCTTGTTGAGCGGAATCAAAAATGCCCTTCTTTTTGATGGGTGATAGCAAATATATACCCTTCCTCGTTGTATGATATTAAGAAATGTGATATTATAAATATTGCTTGTTGTTATGTGATATTATGTTGTGTACTTTAAAAAATACCCCTATATTCTTTGTTGTGTAATAAAAAAATACCCTGCTTTAACATGAACTATCCAAAATATCTTACTTCTCTATGCTCTTTAAAATTGAAAATATCCTTGTTTTTCGTGTGGTACCAAAAACGTTTTTCCTTGCGTGAAATCAAAAATGTCCTTCTTTGATGTGTGATACCAAATATATCCTTTCTTGTTGTGTGATATTAATGAGAAAATAAAACAGTTACACAAAACAGTTTAACAAAAGGTTTGTTATAGTTTACCAAGTTGAAAACTAGGGAACTTATTGCTACTTAACATTACAGATAACGTACTCTACAATTATGTAATATTAAAAATAAATTCATAATTCTTTAAATTTTTGTGTATCACGTCATAGTTGAAATTGTGAAACGATTTAATACACGTATTTGCAGATACATTTTCAGATAAATCATTAATTTATAAAAAAAAATGTATTACAGAAATTTGAATTTTTATACATTAAACAACATTTTTCTCAACTTAAAATTATATTCTATCCTTTTAAAATTTATTACACGAAGAAACAAATTTCAGTAAAATTACCGATCTGTAATGACATTCCTGGTAAAAAAAACATTATTCTTAAGAAGAAGAATGTATCAGGGTTCTATTTTATGTTGAGATGGATATATCAGGTGAGGTTGGAGTTTTGTATTAGTATGGTGGGCCAGTTGAAGATAGTAATGAAAACAGAAGATGATGAATATTAACAGTTGAACTGGATCATATTTAATAAAAAGCTTTTATTTAGTAGTATATTTGCAGAGCTCGAGTTACAAAATATCGTTCATAAGAATTTCAGTTTAATAAGTTTTGCATAGTAATATTAAAATAGGTCAGGCCATGGGAGACAAATCCCCCACAAGCTGCCTAATCAAAAGCCAAATTAAAAAGTATATGTAATTTGTTCTCGAATGACACAGATGCATGGGTAGGAGATCCAAAATTGGCGATCTATTAAAATATTACATAGCCAAAACAAAGCCAACCAGCCTATCAATATGGGTTAAAAAGAATACCTTGGCGATCACGAGTCGCCAACAAATTTATGAGAATTATTGCAACCATGCAACAGAAACATTTAGCCGTTGGTAATTTAGAATATAAAGTTATATAAATAGATTTTTGTTTTCGATTAAAGGCGACAGTGAATATATAAGTCTGCATTAGTAATGAAATAAAAAAAAGTATCCGTTACATTGATCTATAAGAGAAGGAATAAATATTTTATGTTTGTTTTAAAAAGATTAAGTTTGTGATTTATTTTAAATATAATTCTATCAATAAAAAATCAGCTTAAGTAATGAAAGATATTTTAAAAGATAGAAAATAAATATGTGTATGCCAATTGTGGCATCACAATTCTTGTTAATAAAACTTAAATATAGGCTATTTGCGCCATTCATTTGGCAATTTTTCCGCTGATACAGTCACTGTTTACCGGAAACTCTGTTTTTCAAATAGTTCTTTCTACCACACATTTAGTAAAATATAATGCAGAACTGAAAATGAAGTTTAACTGAAAATTTTATTTTTATGCCATGCTCTAAGGTATCATGATAAAACAACCAATTTTTACCAAATTCACTAAATTTGATCGCATGTTACAAAACAATATTTTACTGTTAATTTTATTACCTAGATTTTTTTGTGTTCCCTTAGAACCAGATACACAGTAAATTTACCATATTTTGGTAATTTTGACAATACTTTTTTTTTCTCAGAGTACAAAACACTTTTGAACAAAAAAAAATAAATACTTAAAGTTTTTCTTTGTATTATGCCATAAATTTACACGACTTTTATAATTTCCTTCAAACTTATGTCGCATATAAAACCACTTTTGACTCAACAATTATACAACGCATATTTATGAGTACGATAAAAAAATTGTTAATTTACCACAACTTACTATTATCTTAAAAAAAATTGCACCAATTGCAATGTAAAGAAATCGCATTATTTTAGAGTTCTTTTATAAAATGCTTGACACAAAGTATCTCAATCTAAATGACTTTGTTTTCAAAAAAAATATCTCTTGAATTACTTTTGAAAGAAGTATTCCGATTGATCCCAGAGAAAACCAAACTTTTCTGAGTATCATGTTCTGAAATAACTAAATTATCATTGCTCCATTTATATCAAATCTCAAAATGCACTAAAGACCATTCTTAATGAAGTCATGGCTAGAACTTGAGTTCATTTAACATTTCCCATTAATATCAAATCCTAGTACAGTTATCAGAAAGAATACAGTTAGTGTGTAAGAGTAACACATAATTAACAAGCGCTTGTTTTTTTTAGCATCGCATTTTAAACAGAAGAACGTTTGTTTTAGGTAATGGACTCTTTCTTTATCAATGAAAAGAAGTTAGCTGAAGTGAGGGAGCGCCATTTTGATTTGTTACACCAGTTAGTACACGACTTTTACGCATTTGTTATGATTTAAGATGGCGTGGCCAAGCATTACAAAGCAGCTAATGTCAGCACATTTCCCTCTTAATTTCACTTGAATTGCATGTCGTATGAGCATTTTCTTTTGCGATTATCAGGGAACAGAGATTCTAATGCACGACTATACTTTGCCAAGTAAATTCATAATAGTATTCATTATCATTTTTTTTTTAAATTTGAGGAGCATATTTATGATGGTGATATTTTAAGCTTAATTATTCACTTTATAAAGAAGTTCATAATTTCATGGGTAGGCTTTTAAATTAAAAGAGAAAAAACTCCAGAAAAAATTCTTCATTAAAAGATTCCGAATTTTTTTTAGATGGAATTAAGATTAGTTAAGTATGAGTTAATGCTGCTTAAAAAACAAAGAAATAGAATAGTACGCAGTATGGTTAAAAACGTTTGATTAGTAGCATTTATGTAAAGTTTGATCAGTCATACTTTTATTATACATTAAAGGCAGGGTCTTTACCATCGAACTTTTAAAATTAAAAGTAAAATACATTAGTTTAACATCTTAGAACTTTAATTTTCCTGATGTATATTTTTTACTAAAGAACATAAAAATTAAAATAGTGATTCACAAAATTTCTGTTGAACGGCAGTTAAAAAATAGAGCCAACAGCTCAAAATTATCAACGAAGTAGAATTTTTAATGATCTTCATTTAAGGTATGTTTTTACTAGTTCATTAGATTGTAATTTAAATTTAACATTTTTTATAAACAAAAAAAATGAAGTTGAAAAAAAAAACGATTTCACTTAATGGGCGATTTGTATGTTTATTTTTTATGTAATCTGCTCTGCGATGTTCACAAATTGCCTAATGTGCCCAAATTATTTTAATGTCATATTAGGCACATACACATATTTTCAAAATGATTTGTGATTAATATTTTAATTATATGCTTGTGCCACGCAACTCGTCATTGCTTTACGCCAAGAGTTTGTTCTTTGGAAACTCAGAAATTTTAGAACAAAAGAAAATATTGATTGACAACGATAAGTTTCAGAAATGTTTAAACATATTAGTTCCAAATCTATCCAAACATCGTGCTTAATTATAACAAGAAAAATTATCAGTTGTTGATGGCTAGCAGTTTGAATGACTAAATTTGGTACATATGTATTTAAGAGTAGGTTTTGAATTCCTTTATAGTATTTGGAAAAGGAGTTCCTAACAAAGAATTTCTTTATAAACCGGATGTATTTAAGGGGTACTCAACTATATATAAATAGTTCCAGGACCCATCCAAGTTCGGCACGCGCTTAAAGACAAAAGGAAATACCATTTATCCTTCCATATTTCTTGGGACTGGTGTTTTCTAAGATATTTTGAAAAAAGAAGAGTTTATTGTAGTACGGTCCAAACATCTGGTCTAAAGATGTTTAGGCTTTATGTTCAAAATACGTAAAAGCTATACTTTTTTTTGGCAACAGCGGGGTTTATTCATAGAGACACAAAATTCGAGAAGGAAATCCCCCACAATCAAGCATGACAAGAACTCTAATCATAATTTAGAATTTTGAGGCTCGAGTAGGGAAGCTTTGTTTATGGACGTAAATGAGCCTTCTGTTGGCAAACCTTAAAATCCTAACAGAAAGATGGTTGATTTGTTGAGAATATAAAGAAAACTCTGAGATCGTGTTTATAAAGTAAACGATGGCATTGCTGAAGATTTTTTCTTTTTCATTCGTGGTTGAGTAAGCGTTGAAATATTTCAGAGAAAAATTCATTCATGATTTCGTAACGATGACGTGATACTGTTATTAGTATTCTCGAATTTCCACATTTGTGGATTTCACTCATTATTTTGATTGTAGAAAAGCAACGAGCATTCTTAAATTGCTTATTTTTCAAAAATATCTTATTTTAAGCAAACATAATTCTTGTGGATTAGATTCATCATTTTGTTTGTAGAAAAGCTAAAAGAATTCTCAAATTACTTATTTTTCAAAAATATCTTATTTTAGCAAATTAAGAAAAAAAATAACTTATCTGTTATTTTTTTCTGTCAAATTCGCATAGTGTAATATTATTGTAAAATAGCAATTTTAATATTTTCGAAAAATGTTTTTTTAGAAAAAATAATTTGTAAAAAAAAATTTTTTTTTGCTAAGACATCAAATTACTTTTTAGATATTTTTATTCTGACATTATTTTAAGTTTTAACCACTGTTTGAATTTTAGATAACATTGTTCTTAGTTCATTTATTTACTCATTTTTACATAAATTATGGATATTATAAACTTTTTGAAAATAATTTTGCTCTAAAAAATTAATAAAAAAGATTATCCACTTACTATATCTTTTACGGGTTTATAAGACATTTTCAATATAGGTGTGGAATAATTATTTGAGGTATTTTTCCCGAAAATAATTAGATTTTTTTTAGTAAAAAATATCACATCTAGAGATGGAATGTTTTAAACGTTAATTAAATAAACGTGCATTACTAAGAACAATTTCTTTTGAATAACATCTTCTTTAATATCAACCCACCAGTTTTGATGTTTAACAATAAAAATTTAAACAGTAATAAGGTATTTTTATGATTTTTTCTTTATCACTAAACTAAGTTGAAGTCTTTTTACACAATTTATTTGAAAATTAGTTTAATATTAAAAAAAAAATTGGATTTTCTTAAAAATAAATTCTTGGTATTGTCAGTATTTATTATATAGTCTTCCTTTTATTGAGCAAATAAGCGCTTAAGCAAATCAGACTTTTATTTGGGGTTCAATAATTATTAAAATATAAAATATAATAGAAGACCACATGAAAAATAGATTTATGCATTCATGCGAATAAAATAAAATTCCTTCAATATTACGATTAAAAATATGTACTTAAAAATATTTAAGGGTAAAAGATTACTGATTCTTGTGCAATATAGCAGCTTAAATCTATTTATATCATTAAAAGTAATATTGATTTTAAGAGAGTATATAATATAGTGTTATATTCATAAGTATTTTTTTAAAAAAAAAAGTCAATAAATTTGGTTTCTCTTTAATAAAGATAAGAAAGCACTTGTTTATTTACATTAAAACATTTTTAGAGAAAAAAAACGTCTTGATTATATGTTATTTTTAATGCTGCAAATACTAGTTACATAACAGCATGGGCTTAAATTAATTTTTCACAATTAGTTAAAAAGAGTTCTGAACTTTAAACATTTCAAAATATTTAATTATATTTAAGGAGAACCTAGTAAATATAGCTTATAATACTTACGAAAAAAAATTATAAAATTTCTTATTACAATAAAGAGGTAATTCAAAAACAAATCTAAATCCAAATAATAACGGCTGCTCTATTTTCTTAAACTCCGATATAAACAGAGCTTTCAAATATTTCAATCAAAAATATTCGTTTCATTTATGCAGCTTGCTTTATTGTCCGAACTAATTTCCACACTCTCATACCCAAAGATACATTCAAATAAATTAGCACACTCACCAAAACTATTTGTTATCCCATCTGCATTATGATAAAAGACCGAGTCACAATAATACCACATCCACGAGACAAAGATCCATCCTTTCATCACGAGGCTATTCCCTTTAGAGTATAAATGGTAGATACAGTTACGCGTTCATAAACAGAATATTATCCAGAACTATAACACAAAACTTGCACCTCTGAAACAAAGGTTTACATAAACCGCACATGTTATGGGACTCGTCCAAAATTGCGCATCACAACAATCATCCAGGTTAAACTATGCAAATCAAGGGGTGATAAATTGCTGCAATTTGTTGAACCCTGATGGTTAACCTAGTTGCTGGTGGAAGGCTTTTAAAACGAAGGGAGCGATTAGAGATGGTACAAGACCGCGTGATTGTTCTGAGAACATTCAGAAGTCTGCTTCCTTTTTCGTTTTGGAAGAAAATGTTCTGATAGGGGGAGGTCCCAGCGAAAGTGCTGTCTCGCGCTTGGCACAATTCGTCTCTGGAATGAGGGATGGTCTTTAGTTAGAGGAGAAAAAAGTTCTTCGAAGTGTTCGATCCAGAATGAAAACGTATTTTAAAGACAACGGAAAAGTATTAATTTTGAGAGCATTTTGAGGAACTATAGCAGTTAAAAATGTTTTATTAATTATGATTATTCAATGAAATCTAATATTATAATGAAATTAATTATTTTAATATAATTAATATTGGTGCAATATTAGTATGGTAGGGGTATTTGATATTAATTTTCATAAAAAGTTTAGAACTTTTATTTTTTTAAAAAAAGTCATAATATTTGAAAACTGTAAGTTTTAAGTTAAATTATTTTGAAAAAAAAATTATGCTCTTATAAAATAAATGATAAAATCTGATAAAATCTTTCAACATGTTAAACAAGACCTTACAAATTTCATTTGTTCTTAATTTTTTCAAAAGTATTTTGACTTTAAAAAAGTCTTTCAAATACTTTTTTTAAAAAATTAATATTGATTCTTCCTTAAATATTTTACAAACTTAAGAGATTTGCTTAAAATTATTTATTTGAATAATATTATATATTTCATTTCAGAGGGAAAATCCCTGTAATAAAATTTCATTTTCCTTCGCTTAATTTAATTATTATAATAAAAAATTTGCAAGTATTCCTTATTTAACCTATCTTTTCACACAGAAAAATACTACAAAAAAGTTTTAAAAGATAAAAAGAAAATTTATAAAAAGAAACGAATTTGCTAATTCAAATATATACTTAAAATAAAAGATGCCAACAAAAATGGAAAAATTGAAAGTTTTTTCCATTTCATTTATTATAAGTTAGTAGTACATATTCTTCTAATAACACAAATTATATTTAATAACAAATATTTATCATTCAAATATTAGTTATATTTTAGAAGCAAATATTTACCATTAGAATACAAGCTATTGTTATATTATAAGCCTCACTGAAACAAATGGTTTTTATCGTATAGATTACTTTGTTTTTAAATACTATTTATACAGACTTATAATGTAAATTTAATAAGTGTGATGAAAAACTGTTATAATCTGTTTTTCATTTTCATAATCCGTATCATGTTTAAATGTTTGCATAACATTTTTTAATTAATCAATTATACAATTTAGTAAGGAACTAAGATGTTTTCGATCTTAGCTCCTTCAATGGAAAGACTAAATATTTATGTAAGAAATTTTTTTTTATTTTATTAATAACATGTTGCTAAAGTTATATTTAATTTCTCATAATTAAACAATATGCCACATAATAATTACTGTGATATTTATTTTAATCACTCTAAAATTAAAAATGTGCTGCGAAATTTATTTATATGGTAGCATTTGCCTGAATTTAACCATTTTAACTTTTGAAACAAACATTTTTGTTCAAAATGGGTTTTTGGCACAACAAACGCAATTAGATTTTGAAAAATATACTTCGGCATGAATGATTTTTTTGAAATGTATTATTTTTATTTTAGTTATTTAAAGCTTACATATTTATTTAAAATTCATACAAATGCATAAAGGTAAAAATTCTGGCAAATTTTCTGTATATATATATATATAAATATATATATTTGCATNTATATATATATATATAACGAAAAACAACAACAACATAATTCTGGTTATTAAAACCAAAATGCATGGTATTTACATCATTCACTTGGTAGTTTTTCTATTCATATGGTAACGGTTAAGCAGAAATTATTTTTTCAAAATTATAATTATTTTACCCTATCATTTAATTGAAAATATAAATCTGAAAGGTAAATTTAAATAAACGTCAAAGAAACGTTAAAGTAAATTAAGTAAATTCAAATGAAACTTAAATGTATCATAATAAAATTATCAAACTTTACCTTATTTATTGAATTTAATCACATATTCTAAGACCATATTTTATTATTAATTTCACCTAAATAATTACCGAAGCGCACGGTAAAAATTACCGAAATTTTCTAGTTCTCACAGAGCTTGAAACAAGGTAAATTTTACCATATTCTGGTAGTTTTGAACATGCTTTCCCCTCTTGCATTTTCAGAGTGTGTTAAGTATAAGGCTTGTGCAAATTTTTCTAAATTTTATTTATTTTTCTATAAAAATTACAAGTTATTCATTTTAGCTTCTGTGTAAACAAATTACACTTAAAAAATTATTTTTTTATTTTAATGTGTCTGCTTGTTGGTTAATAGCCACTTTACTTTTGTAGTCCAATCTAACCTTTTAAGGTTTGGTGACTTCTGTTTCAAAGAAAATCTCATTCGACGTTAATTATGTATGAATTAAGCCGTTAAAAATTTTATTCTAAGTTTCAAACACTGATAAAATAATGTAATTTCATTTTAAAATAAAGCGAATTTCGTAAATTTATGAACTTGAACAAATTCTATGTGTTAAGATACTTCGATAAGATTCTATATGTTAAGTATGATAAGATACTTCGAATCCACTCATTCTATATTGTTGAAAAATAATGCGTGCGTACTAGGAAATGAAAATATGTCTTGCAATTATTCGATATTGTTGTAAAATAATGCACACGTACCAAAATAATCTCTTGCATTAATTTGATATTGTTGAAAAATAATTTGTACGTACTAGGAAATGAAAACATCTCTAACATTAAATCGATATTGTTGGAAAACAATGCGTGCGCACTAGGAGATGAAAACATCTCTTGCATTATTCAATTATTGTTGAAAAATAATGCGTGCGCACTAGGAGATGAAAACATCTCTTGCATTATTCAATTATTGTTGAAAAATAATGTATGGTTACTAGGAAGTGAGAACATCTCTTGCATTAATTCGATATTATTAAAAAAAATAATAAAAACATTCGCAAGGGTTTCTGGCTTCTGTTGCGCATGCTTTTTGTATTCAGTAGAAAAACAAATAACCTTTTCATTCAGTCTCAAATTACGTTCCCTTTGCCATAATAGCTTCGAACCTCACATGTGGTGCACTCACGTGACATCCGCTCTTCCAATCCCCATCTAGTAAGTATTAATAAAACGTACAAAAAAAAATAGATAATACCCATGTTGTTTACAAAGGAAAAAAACCAAGAAGCAATTTTTCCATAGCCGCAACTCTTCATGTTTATCCATAAACACCGAACTTCCAATTTATTTGTTCATTTGCTTATAACACAAAGGTGTCTTTCAGTCAGTTGCTGCGTGATGTTCGGTTCGTATTAAGTTCGAAAAAAACTATTCGAATTCTAAAGTGTGGTTGCAATATGTACCACTAATTGACTTTTGAGAAGGAGAATAATTTGTCCTTCAAGAAGTTATGATTTTTTAATGCAGTGGTTTCTGGACGATATCGTGGAAAAAAAGAACTGAAATGAAATGAAATGAATAAGTGTAATGTGTAGTATTAGAGACGCGAAAAGCCTTGCAATTAAGCTTTCATTTGCATACGATTTTTTAAAAAAAATCTAAAGCGCGGTGCATTGGAAAATTGCACCTAATTATTTAATGAAACATAAAATAATGCAAATTATTTAATATTTATTCCTTAAATAACATGCAAGTCACGCATGCCTGTTTACAACTTTTTGCTTCAATGAAAAATATGGATCTTAATTGCTAAACTTGTTTGTGTACTCGTGTTAGAGTAATATTATACCTCAATAAAAAATTAAGAGCCTTAAAAAAATTTTTTTTATGCAAGAAAGTAAAATGCTATGTTTGTAACCTTAGATAGAGATTAAAACTGGAATATTCAGTATTTATTATTATCTAATTTAAATAAAAGTAATTTAAAGAACAAAATTTCGGTGTATCGTTGCAATCAGTTTTGGTGTTGAAGTAAACTAAACTTTTTTACAGTCCATATAGTCACATGTTTAGCTTGCTTTTTCACTGCTATAGTTATATTTGTTAATTTGTTTGTTTACCGACAGTGCATAATTTTTTGCTCATTAGAGTCAATTTGTGATTTCGTTGCAAACACTATTTGTTAAAAAAACGAGCACTTTCTTAATAATATGTTTGCCCTAAATCTCTCAAATAATTGTAACTTTGTCAATTTTATATATTTTTTGCACGATGATTACAGTCTTGTTCTTAATGGATATAGTTTATCTCAGCATCAAAAATGCTGGCAACTATGAACCAAAATATTTTTTATAGTGTAAGAACCTGATCATTGTTTTAATCAATATATATTTCTCGTGCTTCATAAAACAATCAAAAATACGACGGATAATTTAGAGAAATCGCCATTAAAGAGGTTCTCAAATAGTTCTTTAACATTTATTTTGAAGAAAAAATTGCATAAAAATTGAAAAGTTTTTATTTTGTTTTAAAAATTTTTATCTCTTATTTTGATGGTTTTTCTTAATTTTTTTTATACTCTATGTTTCTTCACTTACGCATAAAAAAATTAAAAAAAGATTCCCTTAGTAATAGCTACTTTAAATTCTTCAACGAGGATTGTTATATTCAAATGAACCCTTTGTTATTTTTCAAAATAGCAAAAGGTTATTTTTATGCTTTATAATAAGTAAATTAAAATATCGTGAAAAAAAGACAATAAACCAGTTTAAAAGAGGATATCCAAATAACGAAAGGTTAATTTTATGCTCTTTATGGGTAAATGAAAAATAAATTTTAATTTACACCGTGCAGGAAAAAACAAAAAAAATTATCACATTAAAAGTAATATTTAAATGGCATAATTGGTGTTTTTTCTATGCAGGTAGATTTAAATTTATTTAATACAGACGAGTTTTCAAAATTAAATTTACACTTAATCAAAAATATTCGTGCAAGCATAGTATTTTCTAAATAATCTTAAATTCGACAAAACTGCATTTTTTATATTTGAATTCAATAAACAAAAGAACAATTGGTTCGAATTTAGAAGAAAAAATACCTTTTCAGTTCCTATTCGCCAAGCCATTTTTGCTTAGAATAAAGTAGAACAAAAACTATGATAATCAGAAAAGGGAGGAAGAGAAATTGTGATTTTTCCGGAAAAGCAAAGCTTCAGAAAACTTAACAGGAGCAAAATAGGAGTTAAAACCTTTGTCTTCAAACAAAGCTAACATTTTGGTGTATAATTCGAGCCGGGCTTTCTTTTTTAAAACGTGTTTAAAAAGCAACGGTTTTGAATTTGCTTTTGTTGAAGAATTCATATTTCATATTTTCTTTCTTTTCTTTCATATGTACGTACAGTCATTTTCAGCATTGTGTAACACAAAACAAAAGTTTTTCTTATTTTTTTTTGGATACGAAACGAAAAATGAAATCGACAAATAGATAGCAAACATTTTTTTAATTACTTTTAACGTGGTATTTAATAGTTGCGTAACTAGATTACGATATTACACGTCATAAATTTGCTAGAAAGCTATGTTTGTATACTATTAATAGTTGATGTATTTAGATTTTGACAAATGACGATTTTTTATACAATGAAATAAAATCGAAAACAACAAATAACTTTTTAACGAAGAGTTTAAGAGCTAAGTATCTAAATTACAATATATTATGTTCATAAAGTTATGAAAAAACATAGTTTTTTCAACAATAATAATGGGATATTTGTGTTATAACAACTAAGGATTTATACGAAGAAAAGAAAATTGAATATTGACATATAAAACATTTTTCAAGTAACTTTTAACACAAAATATATTGGTTGCATAGCTAAATTACGCCATTTTATGTCATAAAACTATGATAAATCTATGTTTGCGCAACACTAATATTTACTATGTTTATATTCTAACAAATGAAGACTTTTATGTAATGAAATTGGAAATGAAGTCAGCAAACAGTTAGGAAGAATTTTCAATTATTTTTAACGTAAAGTATTTTTAACGTTTATTGGCATCACGATAAGTAATGTAATATTTAAATATGAGCAATTTGCTTTCTAAATACAGAAACTAATTTTTTCTGTACTTCGTAAGAATTTAAGCATTTCTTAAGCAGCCTACAGCAATTTTAACACTAATTTTTTTAATTCCTGTTTATATATGAGTACAATTACCTTTAAGAAATTGATTTTACAAAAATACTGAGTAAAACATTGAACAATTCTTGTAATTAAATTTAATGGTTCTTAAAAATATGAACTTTGTTTTTATGGTTCAGCGAGTAACAATAAATATAAATCAAGTTAAATTCCACAAAATTGAAATCTTATATTTTAGAAAATTGCTGTAATTTCATTAACCTATAGCTACATTCGCTTCAACGTCACGTAACATGTATACTAACGTAATCTCGATACAAGTCACGTAAAACCTACCCTCACACGCAGACCCGTCATCTCAAAATGCACTCGCGATAGTTTTAGCGCAAGTATGTTTATTTTCTTTAGCTATGAGCTTTCAAAGTTGCTTAAGACGTAGATTTAACTTCCGTGCTAATATGCAATAATTTATGAACTAAAATCAAACAATAACTTAAATTGAGCATTTAGTTGAGATAAATACTTTCGTTATTATGTTTGTTAAACACGAAAAACTCATATTTAGTATTTTAGTCTTACATAAGATTTTTTTCGTGAAAAAAAATCTTTCACAACTGATCATAGTATGCATTCGTTTCGTTAAATATGCATCACAGTTAATCTACAGTTATCAGTAATATGCATAACTGTTAGTTTAAAGTACTTTGAAAATATTATCTTCTAACTTAAGTAATATTAATGTAACTTCAAAATCTTTGAGTGGTTTTACAGTAGTACAGCAACTATTGCACTTATCGTAATACTTAGTAGTATAATAATATATAGCAGTATACAAAAGCTTCGTGCTAATATTTTTAGTCTTATAATTAATAGATTGCTTATTGAATGTGCACAAATATTTACCAATACAGATCAATACGTTAAATAAAATCTTCAAAACTCAACAATAACAGATCATGTGATCATCACAATAACAACAGATTATAAAAAACAACATTATATGATTATCGGAACTACAAATCATCAGAAGAAAAACAGCAGTCTTATGTGATCATCACAACAACAAGAAGAACAGATCATTACAAAAACAAAAAATCGAAAACAAAAGATAAAGTGATACAAACGTATCAACAAAGTTACATTTTGTTAATTTAATGATTTTAGTACACTCGGAACCCTTTAATGGAACACCCAAATAAATTTTGATTTAATGATCGAATTGTCACGTGACGTTACAAAATAAGACACAAGCACGCATTTCTTCTGAAATATATTTTTTAGACAGATTTTGATTCGACCCTCAAAATATGGTGATAGTTGGCTGCAATTTAAAAAACGAAGGTCTATTTTTTTTAAATTATCAGTCTTTAAGAGCTTTTTCCTGGAAATTTATATAACTACTTTAGTATGTTGAAATATAGACTTCCGAATCATTACGATTGGTTCTTAAAACGTGTTTATCCAATCATTGCATGAAAAGTTATTCAACTTTTCCGTTTTTTAATTTTTATGCTCCATACGATTCCCACAAAACTTTTACATTGAATTAAGCCTCAGATCTTAGCGTTTTATTTACTAAAAACAGTGCATCGGTCCTTCTGAAGCGTTGTCAAATGTCTGTTTTTCAAACCAAAGAGAAAAACAAAACAAACATCATGCACTTAAATCGTAAATGCCAATAACTCCCGAATAAAATAGCACGAGCACATAAAACTGCAACGATAAGACTGTTTCCTACAAAGCAGAGTGTTTTGGAAATACTATCTTTATTGCATAGGCCATCGATGCTAGTGTATACAATCAGACAGCATAGCCTAAGACCTTTTATCGTGAAAAAAGAAAGAAGACTTGAGAGATAACGAAGAGCTTACAAAAGCCAAGCTACTGCTGCCACACACGCGAAAAGCTGGCGATATCGCTCCGTGACCCCTCACACGCAAGGGATGGCGTGGGGGCTTTCCCACAAAAGGCGTAAAACCCTCTTTTAACTCCACTCTGTTTTCGGCAGAAAAGGATAGAAACATGCATTTTGACGAAGAAAAGGGATTGTATCCATATGGTGGAATGTTTTGTTTATTCGGGTCGATTTGTAATGAGGAACTTAAAATGTTTTTTGAATAGCTCAAATGACACTATTTCGTTAATGACGCTTTAAAATTATTTGTTGAATCAGAATTTTTCAGAATTGTTGCTAATTAATATAAATTGTTTTAGATTTGTTGATGAGGAATACTATTTAGTAGTTGTGTTGGGTAAAATAAAGACATAGGATAATAGAAAATTAGACATAATTCCGTATTGACGTATTGAAATAATTTGTTGAATCTTAATTTCTCATAATTATTGTTGATTTATTGTTGGAGAATAATATTTTTTATTTGAGTTGCGTAAAAAAAGACACATAA
This sequence comes from Parasteatoda tepidariorum, assembly GCF_043381705.1. Classification (NCBI taxonomy): domain Eukaryota; kingdom Metazoa; phylum Arthropoda; class Arachnida; order Araneae; family Theridiidae; genus Parasteatoda; species Parasteatoda tepidariorum. The sequence goes on from NC_092208.1 coordinate 60,997,532, forward strand.
CATTAGATAATTATGCTATCTTTCATTTATATCATTTTTCGTATCTTGTTCCTTTCATTGCTTAAATAACACAATTTCGTTAATGAAGAACTAAAAACACTTGTGAAAATCTTGTTTTTTTTTAAAAATAAATTTTCAAGTTAATTGATATAAATTATTATTGATTTCAATAATTTAAATACTTATGGGAAGATTTAATAATTGCAACAATTAATAATTATGCTCCGTTTCTTTTAAGTAATTTTTTTAGACATTGTGTACCTTTAATTTCTTCCAGAACACAATTCAAACAATAACTAACAAATAACAGCACAAATATTTTTATGGAGTATAGAAAATATTTGCTACATCTAAATTTTTTTATAAATTTAATTAATTCATATAAATTAATATTGATTTAATAAATAAAAATATTAATGTGGAAATAGTATTTTTAATTATCATGAAAATAATAAAGTTTTTAAATTTGATACAGCTGTGCTATGCTCCATTTTGGTAATTTTCTTTTCATTTTGGGTAATTTTTAAAATTTTAAACTGATTTCATCACATTTCAGACAAGAGGATCAGAGTAACCTTACGAACTAAGTGCCAAAACCAATTATAATCTATCTAATATTCAATGCATTATTAATATAATAAACTCAATATAGAATATATTAATGTTAACTAGTTAGATAACAAAGAGAAATGAATTTAAGGTTTATAAAAGATCATTTTTATTCATGAAAGGTTTCTTTTGGACAATGTTATAAAAGCACTTACTCTTAGTGAATATTTTGTGAATACAAAAACTTGATATATTCCTTACCTGAAACAGAAAAAAGAAATTTATATTAACAGTCGTAAATATACATATGTGTTTTCATGTATTAGTACATAGCATTAGTTAAAATATTTAACTAAAATTTTCATTTTATTTGCATAGGTAATTGCACTATTCAGTTTCAATAATTAAAATAGATAATACACTAAAAGATATTACTGTCGTAAAACTGTGCAGCTCCCTGTCATTCTTTGGCAAATTTTAAACGAAGTTAAATATGTATAGTTAAATTAAGAGCAATGAAAAAAAGTATGGTCACAACTACCTGAATATGGTAAAATTTACTGTGTTTCAGGCTGTATGATTTACCTAAAAGCTCGGTAATTATTACCGAGGCGTTTTAGTTGTGATTCTGCTAAAATTAACAATAAAATATGGCTTTATAAACTGTAATAAATTTTGGTAAACGTGCTAAAAATTGGTAATTTCATACGGAATTACCAAAATAATGGTTTAAATGGCATATATTTTGGTTTTATTAATCAGAGTTATAGTTTTGTTATTATCAGAAATGTCATTACCATTTAGTACAGCAATTTTACCAGAATTTCCCTGAGTATGTATTATGTTTTTATTATCTAAATAAAATGTTTATTTATAAGTATGTTACTTTTCTCAAATAAAGTAATAAGATAAAAGTGGTTTTCAATAGTCAATCTATATATTTTTTACATGATTGGCATATTATATAACTTTATATTTAAAAAGCATTGTAGCTTTTAACTGCCTATATACTATTCATATGTTACTTGTACGAAATGTTTACATGCAGCTAAACAATGTACGTTTAGCACTAAATGAATAAAGAGAAAGAATAAAGAATTGAAGGATTGGATCTCAAATAACTGGTGTTATATCGTTATTTAGAACTTCATTAAAATGCTTAAATATATATGGTTTTAATAGGTAAAAAAATAACTATTTTAAGCAACTTCGCGATAAAAAAAATGCTAAAGATTTATTTTTATAAAAAGTTTTTCGGTGTTGAAAAAAGTATGCAACTATTTTTATAACAATAATTTTCCAAAACACTGTATTAAAAAATTAAATAAAAAGGATAAAAAATAATATTAGCTAACGCTAATCTCTGGTATTATTTTCTGATAAACTATGCGGTGTGGAATTTTTCATCAATTTTACGTTGCTTGACTGGTTACAAAGTATGAAGATAATTGCTGTTTTGAGAAGCAAAATAAAAATAGAATATTAAAAATGAAATATCAAGGTAAAAGTAAAGCATGAAGAGAAATTAATAGACTATAGCGTTAAATATTAAAAACAAAATATAGCATAAAAATAAGTATTTGTAATTTTTTTTTTTTAGTCCATTCACCCAAACTTTTTTTTCTCTCTCAACTTCTTTGATGTTTTATATTTATATTCAACATACTTCATGATGTTAAAAGCTTTCGGTTAATACAAAATTTGAACTTGATGATAGTTAAAATGATGCAGAATGCTTACAGAATCATTTACGAAAGCTTTCCTATTTCTACAAACCGAGGTCTTTGAATAACATGGTGACAAATCACGTTTTTTCCAAATATGGCATTTTTACATCAAACGGTTTTGGCAGTATTTGGTTTCTAAATAGGTGCGTAACAAATATTTCAGAAATTTAGAAAGAAATAGGACATCACGCAAAAAAATCTTTGATTTTATTGCCCGTTATCGAAATCGTGGCGTTTTTCACCCAACCACGGCTCTTCTCTACAAATTAAAAATGTAGCTATTCTTTGTATTGCCTCAAATTTTCTAAGCTCTATAAATAAGATATATGGTGCTTTTGTTCGATATGAAAAAATATGTATCTATTTCGTCCACTGTAAGAAGACAATAGAAGATCAAATTATGATTCTCACCAAAAACTGTTATCCTCAACAAATTAAAAATATGACTTTTCTTTGAACTGCCAAAAGTTCTCCTAGCTTATTTTATAAAATAAGGTATTTTATAAAATATACGTTTCTTTTATTAGATATGAAAAAAAAGTGCCGACCGGCTTGTGTAGGGGGCAGGGAACTGTCCTTGCATCAGAAAGGTCCTGGGTTCGAATCCCGGGCAAGGCATCGATGTTTCTTTCTCTCTCTGTGTGTTCTGTGTCCTTCCTCCTTTGTGTGTGAATGTGACCCGCACCCACCCTATAAACGGGTTGTGGTTGTGTGAATGGCGTGGAAGAAGTCGAATTCCTGGCCATAGATGGCGCCACTGAAAAACAGGAACAATCGCACCCCCACTGCCTAAACAGGCATACGAAGCCTAACAGGCATACTGCCTAAACAGGCCTACGATTGCATACGACAAAAAAAAATAAGTATATAGTTCGTCGACCGTAAAAAGAAGATGGAAGATCAAACCATGATACGAGTGCATTAGTTAAAATAAGAGTATTGTCGCTTTTATATATATATATATATATATATCTTCTGTGCTTATTTATAAATTCTGTGATTCTAAATCCAATGAGAAATGATCAAATGTACTATGTATCAATGTATTTTTTTAAATTTTACTTACTGTAAAGAACTAGCCATAAATTTGAACTTCTGTGCTTATTTATAAATTCTGTGATTCTAAATCCAATGAGAAATGATCAAATGTACTATGTATCAATGTATTTTTTTAAATTTTACTTACTGTAAAGAACTAGCCATAAATTTGAACTTCTGTGCTTATTTATAAATTCTGTGATTCTAAATCCAATGAGAAATGATCAAATGTACTATGTATCAATGTATTTTTTTAAATTTTACTTACTGTAAAGAACTAGCCATAAATTTGAACTTCTGTGCTTATTTATAAATTCTGTGATTCTAAATCCAATGAGAAATGATCAAATGTACTATGTATCAATGTATTTTTTTAAATTTTACTTACTGTAAAGAACTAGCCATAAATTTGAACTTCTGTGCTTATTTATAAATTCTGTGATTCTAAATCCAATGAGAAATGATCAAATGTACTATGTATCAATGTATTTTTTTAAATTTTACTTACTGTAAAGAACTAGCCATAAATTTGAACTTCTGTGCTTATTTATAAATTCTGTGATTCTAAATCCAATGAGAAATGATCAAATGTACTATGTATCAATGTATTTTTTTAAATTTTACTTACTGTAAAGAACTAGCCATAAATTTGAACTTCNTAGTTCTTAATAAGGCTATTACAATGAATTCGATTTCTTCAGGTATCAGCCATGATCCGCAGTGTCAGTTTGATGAGGTATTAAAATGTATTGAGATTCCGTGTTGGATGGTCGAAGAAGAATAAAGTTAGGAAAGCACGGATTTTGTGGAAAATGTAGCTCCTATTTGTGATTTATTAGGTATGTCAAGTACGTCTTGATATAGATGAGGAGTTTTATTTTTATTTTTCCCTGTACACAATTAAGAATAAAATAGTTATTATTAATCCAGAAGTTGCTGAGAGTTATCGTTTTTTCAGCCTAGTAAAATATTAGGATTGTCCAGAAATTGCTTTGGCGTTATTAAAAGCTTAGTATTTTTCGTCCTTTGCCTTTTCCTGAGCCAATGCCAAATTTTAATTTTCTGAGCAAAACTAGGTTATACATTTATTTAGCATTTTTGAAATTTTTTTAAATTTTTCAAGCGGAGATAAAAAAAATTACCTTACTGTATAGTAATGACATTTCTGGTAAATAAAGAAAAAAAAGCATAATTTTGCTCCTAAAACCAAAATATGCAGTATTTAAATCATTCATTTAATTATTTTTCCTTTCATATGCAAACGGTTTATCTGAAATTCTCGTTTTTAAAATTATCGTTCTTATTATCACACATTTAGTAAGAATACAGAACTAAAACGAAATTTTTACTGGCTCCAATGCCATTCTCTAAGGTATCATGATAAAATTACCACGTCTATTCAAACTATTACCAACTATTACCATTATTATTATTCAAACTATTACCACGTCTATTCATATTATAAAATCCTATTTCATCGTTAATTTTACCAAAACTATTACCAAAGAGCGTTGGTTAAAAATAGTGAGGTTTTTGGTGTTCCCATAGAGCCAGAAACACTGTAAATTTACGATGTTCTGGTAGTTTTGACAATTTTTCCAAGTGCAGGTGTTTTATTGATCCGCAGTATCAATCTTATAAAGTATGAATACTTATTGAGATTCTGTGTTGGATGGTTTAGACGAAATCAAGTTAGAAATGTTATCTCTACATCTCCTTTTCTAAAAAAGCAAACATTTTGTTGGGACAGCAATCATGAAGCAGGCTTAGTTATTAAAAAATATTTTTAACTATTCACAAATCTTATAATGCAAATTCATAATTTATTATTTGCAAGAGGAAATAACCATCTAGCACAAAAAATATAGTAAAATTAATAAAAAAAACTAGAGTAAAATCATCTAAAGCTTACAATTTTAAAATCACATGTCACGGTTAATAAATAGTACAGAGTTAAATAATTAGATTTTTTTAGTTTATAGTAAGAGGATTAAATATTCTATTGGTAATATTTTTAATTAAATTTATGAATTTCTACATGTATAAGATAATATAAATAACACTTAAAATACTTAGAAATAAATAATCTTTGTAATCTGATGAGACTTAACACTTAACAAATGCAGAGGAAATAGACTTGATATCGTTGAAACCTTCAGCTTGCAATATACAACGTACAAATATTTAATCACATAATATGTACAGAGGAAACTGTATATATTTAGAGTATTTACTGAAATACTTTGTAAGTTAAACAACAATCTGTTTTAAATTTCGAATTAATTAACTCTATTAAAATGAGAAAGTAGGACTTAATACTGGAAGGAAACAGTTCTCTTATAATGCTGAAAACCTTTTTTCTTTGTTATGGAGATGGAAATTGGGTGTTATAATTCACAGAATGTCTTTATATAAAGTAAAGTAGCTTTTCAATTTCATGGGAAAATGTTAATTAAGTTATTTGATTTTACCGCGACAATACAACACATTTTCAGACAAAATGTACCTGAACTGGCATTAGTAATACTACGCCTGCTGTTTAGAATCTTTGGAACACTTAATTAGATTATAGAATCTTTCTGGCATCAAAATGATGTTAAAGTAACTTTAGTACATGCTTTACTTCAACAGGGAAAATAATTAATTCAAAGGACGAAATGTTCATTTTCACAAATAGTTCTGTTTTCAATAAATGGCTAAAAGTGTTTAAACTTACCTGCGATGAAAATTAAATTCTGTCTCAAATTCACTTCTTATATCGATACATTTATTTTCTGATTTTCAAGCAAAAATTTATTCTCAATAGATAACTGTTTCATAGATGGAACTTCTATACATTGTAGAAAACAATTTTTTAAAAAAGCAGCTCATTCCTTCTTTCTAATTACAACCATTGCTCAGTTTGCTAAAATATTCAAAAGTTCTTGCATAGAATCTTTCAGGAATTTTAGATATCGGTGTTTGATTTTCATTGTTAAATTATTGCAATCAAGCAAAATAAGGCAACAGATTTGCTTGAAATAAATTTTCATTTTATGGCTTAAGTCCACATTTTGTGCAAAATTTAGAACATATTTATAGAAAATGAATTGTCCCTGTAGAAAATGTTAACTATGTGGTTGTCAATATGAACATTCAGATAAATTTCTTAACCAAAAAACTAAAAAAAGTAATCAGATCAATCAGATTCGAAGATCAGATCAGAAAGAATTGAATCAGATCAAAAATGAAAAGATCAGATTTAAATCAGAATATGTAACGTTTAGTTTAAAATTTTTATGATTCGTAAAATTTTGAAAACTTTACAGTTTCATTCAACGTAATATAAATTTTACGCCTTCTTTATCACATTGTAAATATTAGCTTTTGTATGGAATTTAGTAGAAACTAAGCCTGATTATGTTTTATAAAATTCGCCAATCATTCCTTATCTAAACAGGAATAGAACTCAGTCACCTTTGTAATCCATCTCAAAATTCTTCAAAAATTTTAAGCCTCTTCACCACTTTCTAAAAGAATTAAATAATTCTTAATTATGCCTTCACTTCACTTCGTTTTGATACGAAAGCGCTATGATCTTTGGAAACTTGACTCATTCATTTCTGCAGGAGGCGTTTTCACGGTAGCTGCTCAGCCCTCCAGGAATTAGAATACGGTGAATTGGCAACATCGACATAGAAGATTTACTGTGGCTCATTTGCACTTAGTTACCATCAAAGCACTGCATGATCCATCGTCGGGTAAAGGTGAAAAGGATTCTATCTATCTGACAAAACCAGCTCTTCTGCGTCAAATATAAAATCAAGATTTGTGTTGCATATTTTAGAGGGTTAACATGAAAGTTGTAAGCTGGGTTTGTTGGTTGCGGCTTTAGATCGGTTCGAAGCAACTGAGTGTCATGAAGATCTCATTGTTGGAAATCTTAATCGATAACGTGCATGCGAAATCGAAATTGCAAATGTACTGCGAAAAAGGGAATAATTTCGTTGGTTATTTCATGGATTATTATGGTCTTGCAGTAAAATAAAGATAATCAAGCATGCTGTGCTAGATATCAAATGGAAACAATGTTGATTATTTGGTTTTAGTTCATTTATAAAATTCAAATTTTAATCAGTTTGTTATATCAGTTGGAACTAAATCTTAGTAAAATGACGAAATATTCACAGCTAATAATTGAGGATGTGAAATTTTATTTATTATGAAAATTCAAAGATAATTTGAAGTAGAGTTCACTAGAAAAAGGCAGCTATGATGCAACCATGGCTTGCAAACGAACTTATACGCTTTACTTACATAAAATCTTGGCCTAATTTTATTATGGAATTAAAAAATAGGTTCAAAAAACATTTAAATTTTTGCAGAAAAAGTACACGAGGCTTATATAACTACTTAAGTGCATCGGTTTTTAAGGCCAGAATATGATTTTCATACAAAACTCAACAAAGCCGACAAACTCAATAAAGGCAGGACCAATCACAAGTAGTTATAGTTCATTTACGTTGCTCTAGAGCTGCACAATGGGCTATTGGTGACGGTCTGGGAAACATCCCTGAGGATGATCCGAAGACGGGCCATCACAATTTTGATCCTCTACAGAGGGGATGGCAACCCCGCTTCGGTTGCCCGACGACCTGCACGCGAAGTCTAGCACTTTACGGTAGAACAGTTTAACGAGGACCAATACCGCACACCCTCAGTCCCTACGCATACTGATCCAAGTGGTCACCCACCCGCACACTGACCATAGCCAGTGATGTTTGACTTCGGTGGTCTGCTGGGAACCGTGTCTTAACGATCAGTCCACTGCGGGACAGGATCAATCACAAATAAAGATTTGATTAAACTAAAGAGATATGAAAATATAGATTAATGTTTTTTCTTTCTTTCAATATTTCCTCTTCTAAATGAAAAAGAATTATAATACTAACATGGACATGGATAACTTGTTTAAGAAAAATCCTAGTTAATCTCCAATGTTATGATAAATCTAAATATATGAGTTAAATGTAAGTTTGGATATATTTTTAAACATTTTTATACAAAAAGTATTGTATATGAGGCTTGGATAACTATTTAGGTCCATCGATTTCCGAGGCCAACATATGATTTCTCAATAAAACTCAACAAACCTACATAAAGGCAGGTTGCGTCTCAAATAAAGATATGACTAAGGTGAAGAGATAGGAAAATATAGGTAAAAGTTTTTCTTTTCCTTCAATATTTTCCTTTCCTTTTCAAATCTAACCGCAAAAGAAAACATGTTTTCGGAATACAAAAGAGATTCGACCAACGTGCGAAAAAAACTAGAATAAAATAACACTAAAAATGATTTTTTTTCTTCACCTTAGCAATCAATACAAGGTTTGCAGAAATAGTAGCGGCCAAGAAAGGTTTCGCAAATGCATATTCAGTCTTTTCCCTACAAGGTTTGGCATCATTTTTCAATGTAGATATTGTTGAGAAGCCCCCTGTCTCTTTTAAAGGAAGATACAAAAACTTTAAGCTTTTTATTTATTATAAATAATATTATTTGCGTTTAAATCTTAGGAGTCTCAGCCCTGTAGGAATGGAATGCAATCTCGGTGTTTCTTTTGGTATTTTGATTTTGAAAGTATCTTTGAATGTTCGAAATGTGATTGGTCGAAAACTTGAAAGATTGTATAGTGAATAAAAATGGATTATTCTTTACTTTTATTGTGTTATAGAAGGAGAGGGGTTATGTTAAAAGAATACTTCCTTTTTGGCTTAATAAATATTATTTCACAACAAAGGATTGCTCTGGACTTAACATCAAAGTATCCAAAAATGTATCTAGCATAGAAAGTTTAACAGGATTAAAAAAAACAAGTATTGTAGCTTCAGGTAAAAGCAGTTAAGATAAACAAGAGAAATAAGATGAATAACTTCAATCGGTATTTAGAATTTATGCAGTTCGAGTCACGATGGCTCAGAGGTTAAGGCACTAAAATGTTATTTGTGAAAGGGATTCGATCAGCAGTGGTGGATTGAAGCTCAACCAGCCTTAGATCGATGTGTATCAGCTTGTCAGGGAAGTAAAGGCGGTCTGTGCACGACACTGATCACATTCTAGCAATTAGTATGTCACTAAATTGCGGTGCCTAACCTTTATGACCCTCTGGCTCATAACAGGAATAATTTTTTATTTGTATAGTTTGAATTCTTATTTGTTTATAAAAATTTATTGATTTGTATATACATGCAAGTTTATTTATGCCAAAAATATTAATTTGAAGTTAATATTTACTTAAAATAAATTTTTTTAAAAATTGGGGTTTTAAATTAACTGATAACGATATTTTATTCATACATATATGACAAATATGACAAAACATCTCCTTTTCAACCATTTTAAAATATTCTGCACATTTATTGAGAAGATACCAAAACAAAATGAAGATTATGTATTACAATGCTCATTAATAAGTGTATGTATCTCCTTCAAAATTAATTATTATAAATTAAATCCCCCTCGTTAATAGTTTTTAGATAAAAATGTTAAACATTCAAACTAAGTTTAAGTCATAGACGTTGATGTATAATAATTTTTTGGCTACTAAGCTCAACCAACATCACGCATTGCATTTTCCCCATTAATAAATACAAATGGTTTCACGTAATGCAACAAAACAAATCAAATAAAAAAAGCGGTTCCAAAAATAAAATGCTTTATAAACATAAAACCGTAATTGCCAGTTACTTAAATGACACTGTTTACATGTGGATGAAAGAAACAAAGTATTTGGACTGAAACCAAGAAAAATAAATAAATAAATAAAACAAAAAAATAAAAGAAGTATATTTTTTGTCTGCATTACTTTTATCATTACAACGATTTCGTATTTCTAGATTCATCTTAAGGTTACTAATCAGACTAAGGACTCTTTTTCTACAGGAAAAATTGTAAGAAGTATATATTCTTTTTCTCCAAGGTTTGCTCCTCGCTCTATTCATCCAACATGGCGATATTAAAGTAGAACGTGTAAAAAAAAAGCAAAGGCCTGATATGTAATGATGATTCGTATCCATAGAATCTTATCTCATAGGCGTTGTTCAGATTTTATTCTTGGATTAAGCTATCTTTATTTGAGATGAGTAATTTTTGGCTGTCGTGACTAAAAGGTATTAGTAAATATTACCACTTTGCGATGGTATCAGATAGTATATTTTAGACCGAGAAATTCTGCCCTAATTTATGTGAACATGCCAGTGTGATTATGTCATCACATAAATAAAATATTGCATTGGGGTTAATAATTCTAAAATATTTACTAACGAAAGATGAAAATGTTCTTGAGTTTTCTATATTCTATAAGGTTTTTAATAGTTTCGAGAAATTTTTTAAAGATTCTGCAGTTTATTTGCTTGATGTTGATGCAAAATTGATATTAAAAATATGAAGTTGAGCAGGGTTTATTGAAATCTTTAAGCGTGATGCTTTGTATTTTACATTTGACCCATAACAAATTTTAACTTTGGGGGTACTGAATTGGAGATCGATCGTTCTCCAATTCAGGTCAAAATTACGATCCTGTGGATGAATAGATGAATGTTTGAATAGTCCACCCTATAAACGGGTATGACGTATGAGTGTAGCAGAAGTCATATTCTTAGCCATAGATGGTGATACTGGAAAACAAGAACAATTGCACCCCTTGCCTTAATGACCTATGACAATAACAACAACAATAATTAGGTAACTTAATTGTTATTTTAATTATTGTTATTATAAATTTCGATACGGAATTGTGAAGTAATGCTTTGTAATGTTCTTTAGATTAGGTTAAATGAGTGCAAACTATTTGGAAGCAATATTTTACAATGCGCATTACAAAGCCCGATGACCTTTCAATATTTTTTATTTTGAAATTAATTTGATGTAAAATTTTGAAACATAAAATTATTTAAAAGTGAGCAAACTCTCCGACTATTCTTAAATATTAATATGCTTAATTTTAGATAGAAGATTCTTAAATTGAGATTAAAAATATATTAAAATGCTTAAGTAATGCTAATGCTAAATGTTTAAAAATATATTAAATGCTCAAGTTGATAAATAACATATACACGGATATTTTTTAATTTCTATGAATATTTGAAACAAAATAACAAATAGCATAAGTTACAAAGAAACACTGTTTTAAATAAAGCTGTGATTACTTAAAATATGTATTTGAATAGTTTATTTAAAAAGATACTGAAAAAAATTACAATATTTATATATTGCATAAAAAGCCTTTTTCAGACATTCTTATACATTAAAATATAAAATGTTTTTTACCAATTTAATATTCAAAATATCAGAAATTTTTAAAGAGTAAATAATGAAATTGCATACTAAGTTTAACATAATAAAATAAATTAATCATATTAAGTGATCCAACTTTTAAAAATCTAATAGATATGTTTCATAACAGTAAAAAATAGTATTACTGTAAACTATTTTCTAAAGTTTACAGTATATTTAAAATTTTAGCAGGAATATTTAAAATTTTAAAGGAAATACAATTAAACAAAGATTCGATTCTAAGTACTTTAATTTTCAAGTATTTAACTCAAAGTAAAATAACTTATTAAAACCTATTTTGTGAAAATCCATTTTTCATTACTTTAATTTTTCTAGTCCTGCTTCAAGGCGTTATGCATTTAATAGAATTATTCAGAACGATGATCAATCAGAATTTTTCAAACCAGCGAATCAACAAAAATTAGATTTATGTTTTTGCTTAATGCAAAATCAATTCCATTACAAAGCTGCTATAAATCAAAAGAGCCTGAAAAAAAGTATCCAAAGCAATATTAAATCAATTTGTCCCAGCTACTGAAATAGAATTCATAACTACTTTGACACCTTACTTACGGCATGCGAAAAATAAAAGGCAGTTAATATGGGGGTTGCCCACCTCCACTTTGGTTTCTCATACGAGTATAAATCAGAATGCCCGGGTAAAAGAGAAAAAAGAAGTGGGCAATCGCCTCATCATCCCTTTTCTCTGCAATGCATGAAACATCCCAGATGCACAGACAAAAGCATTACGAAGGGCTTTAGCAATAGCCATAAATTCTGGGCAAAACAAACAATCCGTCATGGCTAACTGCGAAGTTCCCCTGTTTTGCCACACTCCACCCCCCTAGTTATGGCAGATTAATACCACTTCCGGAAAATAGGCGGCAAATGCCGGCAGGAAAAATAGATATATAAAAGCGGTGGAAAACGTCTTTGAAGAGAAAGATTTTTCTTTTGTTTCTTTTTTGTTCTCAGCCACCCCCTTTTCATTTTTGGGAATAAGTTTTTCGTCTGTTTCTAAAAAACATATCTATCTATCTGCCGTTTCATTTTTATATATGTTTTTGTTCTTTCATACATGCCAGGAGGTACGATAAGAATTCGAAATGTGGAAACAAATTACGAAAAAATTTCCTTTCTCTAAAAGTGATAAATACAGAAAAATTATAAGAAATTACATTTTATTACATGTCTGTAGCGTGCTAAGTTTTTTTAATGAAAGAGTTAAGCTGTTTTTTTTTAGTAAAGATGTATTATTTTTTTATCACTTTTATAGCTTATATCGTTAAATTTATATATGCAGCAAAACTGTCATAAATTATGTTTTATTAAATATTTGCTGCATGCAATGGACAACTTAAACTATTGTTTGGTAATTGAGGTTTATGTTGTAATAAATTTCCATAGTTAAAATAAATAATGAAAACTTAAAAAAAAACTATAAATACAGAAAAATCATGGATAGTTGATCATGTAAAGCTATACACAGACGGTGCTAGGGGTTAAAACTTATTATAAGACTTCCAGGTTACAACTTGTGATTGACTTTTACGCCTAACCTTGAAAATTCGTTCCATCCAATACTATTAGACTTGCAGTGTTTACAATATAACGCGTTCTTTCAATTTACATTTCAACGAGACAAACAACAAATGAATTCGGAAGACTCCGAAAGCGTGCTATGATGCTATCCAAAAAAATAAAAAGCGAAGATATTTTACACAAATATAGCCAAATAAGGGATAACACTCAAAGGCAAACCTTGCACTTTTTTTAATGTTATATCAGTTTTCTTTAACTTGTTTTAGGTTCATTACGTATAAGAATTAATGAATTACAGAAAACGCTTATGGATGGTAAAAGTTCGTGTAAATTTAAAGACAAATTATAATAATGAAACTTCCTAGAATATTAGGCCTGTTTTATCGCCTCGTAAGCATAACATAAACTCAGGGATTCGCAGGAAGTTTTAAGAAATTCTTCCAAGTTTAAGGAAGCTTGTTATCGTTTATATTCTGTTCACCATCCATTAGCAAAACTAAGCTGCTTGTTAACATCGATATATTTTTTTCCATTAAAAGAATTTGTATTGTTAAAATAATAGGTGTTGGAAAACTCTCCTCAATTGGTACACTTTCTTTAGATAAACATGAGTTCCACGTCAAGTATTGCAATGTACTTTCATCTTTTTTTATATCAAATTTAATTTATAACACGATCTGATTAGCTGAACTAGCAGAAAAAGCGCACCATTAAATTTAATTTTTGGTGCCGTAGAACTGATTCCTGCTCGCATGCCATTAAATTCTACATTCAACTCAACTTACATAGACGTTCACGATATCACAGCTTGGTCTACACTGGAACATGGATAAGCTTAACAAAGTAAGCTTAACTTACTTATCAAAGTATGCTTATTATAGTTTAATCTTGAACTGGTTTTTAGACATGAGGATGCGGCATTTAAAGAGTTTAGACAAGAGTGTTGACAAACTTTTTTCTTACTTCTGTGGCATTTTGTTTAAAAAAAACAGTTGCAAAAAATTTAGAGTTGAACACTTTGCACAATGCAACAGTGCATTTATCCTGATTTAAAAATTGTCTTGTGCATCAATGAACAAGATAAAGTGATTCAGGAACTGCCATCTAAGCTTGACTTCTGTAAGCGCATAGTTCATTGACTTGAAGCTTTAAGCAATCATGCGATTTTTCAATTTTTTTAAAATAAGATTTATAAAGATGCATTTTTCAGAGTATTTTTCATGAGGATACAAAAAGGGTAATAATAGTTTAGTGTCAACATGTTTCGCCACCATTAATAAGTTTGTATGCAAACTACTTTTTTAGTTAAAGGAACTTTTTTTTTGCATTAGAGACGTTTCAATTTTATTGGTCCCATTTAAGATATAAGCTAAAATCTAAGTTGTTCCAAGAATCGGTTGATTGGATGTGCAGTTTAAAGGCAAAAAGTTGGAGGCGATGAACTCAACTAAAAATAAACTTCATAATAATTAGAATAAACTAAAATCTAAGTTGTTCTATGTAATGGTTGATTGGATATATAGTTTAAAGGCAAACAGCCAGATAAACTAGTAATAATTCACATTCAATATTGCAAAAAGCAGTGCTTGTAATAAGTTTTTTGCTAAAACAAAAAGGCTCATTAAAATTTAATGAAGGATATAATTTTTGAAAATGACAAATGAAGTTCTTTCAAAGAAATAAGGCTATTATAAGTAAGATAACTGATTTTCAATAGCTACATGCATCATTATTATTGCGTATTATTATTATTGCATATAATTCTCTTTGCGTATTATTATCAACAAAATTATTTTTCTGACGTTAAAGTTTGAGGTGAAAAAATATACATACAATATTTTTTAAATTGAGAATAACAGTTATTAAAATTGATGAGGTCAGGGCAGCACAGTTGTTAGAGAACTCGTAAACTAGAGTCTCTGGTCCGTAGGGACCAGGTTCGATCTTCGACTCCGTTGAGACTCACAGAGTACATGCGATATACGTGCTCGTAAAATCAATGGAATCGAGTCGGGCACTTAACAGTACCATGGGTACAGGAATTTGGAGAAAATTTCCTTCCCCTTCAGTTCTATGTCGAAATTGAGGAAGTGAAATTAAGAATTTGAGGTGTTATCTTCTATCCGTGAGGTTTTGAGCCAAGATTTCGACTTTCACGCTTGCGGTGTTCTCTTGTTAGATAAAAGGCGCACATTAATGTCTTAATTTCCCATGGCAGTGACTGGTTAGCTTGCTTTGTCCAAGTGTGATTAGAAACAACAACAACAGTATTAAAAATTACTAAATTAGAAAGATTCTTGCGTAATTCTCAAATTAGTGAGAATGTATAATCCTTAATTGTCAAAATACTGTGCATTGAAAGAGTGGTTGGAAAATTAAATGCTTACATCGATATTATAAACGTTAAAAAATATTAAAATCAATAACAGAATATCAGTCTTTGAGGGAATAAGTTGATTTTCAAGAAAACGTTTTACAATTGAATTAATGTTTCGTAGGGAAATAAACTGTCATCTCTAATATAACTCATAAAAATTTCCTCTTCACTTCTTTTCGAAATAAAACTCGTCGCGGAAGCATATCGTTTTCTCTGATAAAGATATGTATTAAAATTGATAACTGAATTTCTTGTTTTACATCCACTAACAAAATTCAGACTGACATATAAAACATTTATAACTTAAAAAAAAGAATAAAAATAAGCATACAGAAAAACTGCTATTGGAAATAGATATTCGCGAAAGACTAAAATTTCAATCATAGAAATGGAAGGAAATTTTTACATAAGTATGCGCTATTTTTTTGAGTTATTGTTGCGGGCTTTTTATGTTTTAGGAACGGTCAGTTGTTTCTGTTGCTACTTTAGCAGTACAAGATTGCATTGTGTTTTCTTTAGATAGTTGAGTTTATTTTCTTTGTTGTGAAATAGAAGAATGCTAGGAGAAACTCTTCGATTCGTGAAATTGCCTTGTCTTTCAATATCTTGGAGCGCTCCAATAGTATCAAGTCAGCAAGTTTTACATACGTGGGGGAAATGCTTCTGGACAAACCATTTTTCAAAGAAATATATATTTTTATTTTATGGATAAATTTTTTGTCTATTTATCTCTAATATCTGGGGGAAATGTTATATTGTCTACTCAGTATGAGCTAACTATAAAAAAGTAACAATAAGCAATCGTGCAAGTTATAAACAATATTTCCTTGTTTGGTGTTAAAGCTTTTTCTTCTATGCAAAATTTTCTCTCTCGCAAAATTCTAAAATCGTAACTCGGCGAATTCTTTTCATTTGATGGTATTTTAGTTGTACAGACGGCTGCTGAATTTATTAAAAGTTTGAAAATCAAATGTCGAACAGACTAGCTGTGATGGCTAGGCCGGGATATCCTAGTTGGAAGAGCACTGGGCACATGTTCAACTGTTCGTGGGTTCAATCCCCGCTAACCGGAGACTCCCTGTGTCGAAGTAAATGGCGACTGATGCACGTTAAATCTGTCGAGTCGCAAAGTCCTCTATGTTCCCATAACAATTCAATAACTCTGGGGGTACTGATCCAGGAGTTTCCTTGTCTTCTGAATTGGTTCAAAATTACAAGGCTACGGAGTTGAACATTAGAAGCAGCAAATCCAGAATTGGGTCGACGAGGGATAAAATAAAATATCCGTGATGGCTTAGGGGGCAGAGCGTTCGCCTTCCAATAGGGTGAACCGGGTTCGAATCCCAGCGAATTTGAAAGAGTTTCGAAAAACTATGTTAAGATCTTCATGCAAACATTTGCAATATGTTTGAAATAACGTAATGATGTATCCAAATACACAAATTTATATAAAAATAAACAAATCTCTCTTTGTTTTATAAAATTTGCAAGAATTTCTAAGGTTTTACAACATTAGGTTAAAAAGAAAATTAAAAGGTAGAATACTTTACCAATTCAATTTAGTTATGTAATTATAAATTTTTTGTTATTAGAACACTATAAACATAAGAGTAACATTATTTTCAGTAAATAATATTTTTTTAAATATTTCCACCCCTTGTGCATTCTTTTAGAAATGACGTTTCTGTTAAATAGTTATTTCTGCTATACGTCTCAGTAAATTAAAGTTGGCAGCATTTTCCGCTCTGGAAGACAATGGACAAGATAGCATTGCGCCAAGAATTTCTGTGGAAGACCTATCTAGATGCTATTAAATGGTAGTTCAATAGAGATTTCATTCTAAGAAAATGTCTAACTTTTTTTCGCTTTAGGTTTTTATAGTGATTACTTTTTACCCTTAGATCTGTTCTTCACACATTTGCTCACACAAAGGTTCTTTTTTCTCGAAGGCTTGTTTCTCTGTCGCCAACAGAAGGATTTTAACTTTCTTTTTGCACTCTTCTTGCTTTGGCTTTAGACATAGACGACTTCCTTCGGGTTTTGTGTACTTTTTGGATTAATCCGCTGTTGGCACTTAGAAATCGGATTCCAAATCAATTTCAACCATGGTTGCTGGTTTGTAAAAGGAAACGACGGGATAACAGACGGAAAACTGAGTTCAATATTTAGCTGTTTTCACAAAAGATTCCATTAACAGCGATTGTTACAATCTTTCCGGTTAATAGATTTGTAAGTATTGAAGGATTGTTGCTTCTAAATATATTTTGAAGGGAAAAAAATAAAGGTTCGATATAAAGGTTTAGATATATTTAGAGCGATAATTCCTTTTGAATATTTTATTATTACGTTATTAACCAGCGCTATCAATTGGATATAACATGAATTGATAAAAATTGCTTTGCATTTAAAAAAAAAAAACTGCAAGAAAAATCAGATAGTGTTTACCAAGAATAAGTTTATTGGACATAGGTTTAAAACTGTTTAGAATGTTATTATAATTTTAAAAAAAATCATTATTAGTGATAGAATGAAAGAATACCTTTTCATTACACACACAAAGACTTTTATCTTCAGTTTAACCCCTTAACGATCGGTTAATTTTCAAGAAAACGGTCATAAAAGTGCCTATTTTTTGACTCTTGTATTTGTATTACGTATTTGATTAGTGCTGCAACTGGTTTAAAATAAACTAACTATCTACAATTACCTTAAAAATATCCTGGTACTGCCATCAGGTGTGTAAAATGGGAAATAAAATGCTTTTCGGGCAAAAGAAATGAATTAGTTTTATTCCTATTAGCGCGTTACTATTGAACACTCCAGCCCGTCAATATCACGGGAGCGAGAAATAGCGGGCGAAATCTCACCCCGTCATTTTCACGGGAGCGAGAAGGAAGGGGATAAAGAACCCCTTATAAACTCTTATAAAGTTGAAGAAGGACAGGTACTAAAATGTACAGAAGGACAGCACAAGCATACACTCTAGGTATGGTGGGATTCGAACCAACTACATCCACGTAGGAAGGTGATATATCTCGGCTACGGGGGATCCCCATTGATAGATGTTTTGCGTGATTCGATTTGAGATTTGTAGCGTTGTATACTCAATAAACAAACAAATGCTTGAAAACATAAGACTATAAATACTTAAATGTACAATTAGAGGGGACAAAATGGAAAAGACAAAAATTAAATATGTGAAAATAAAGCGGAATATCAAGCAGAATGCTAAAATGACAAGGGTAAAGAATTTTAACCCTATAAAGAGGGATAAAAATAGAAATTACTAAAGTGAATGTGTTTAAAATTAGGGCTATTAAATAAAGTATGTTTCAGAAACGTAAACACGTGTTTCAAGATGTTTTTCCAAGAATCGGATGAGTATGTATATATTATGACCAATACATAAACGTGTGATATTGTTCAGATTAAGTTTTATCAATAAGGAAAAACACTTATAATAAAATGTATTTATGATCCCAAAAGAAATAAGTTTAAAAGTAAATAAAATTTTAGTTTTACTTGCACTTTAATATAAACTAAATTAGAAAGTGTGATTCCATGTTAGTGGGACAAGCAGAAATTAAAATTTTACGCAGGTGTTTTGTATGAACATGATAGCACGTGAACGTGAAAGCACATTTTATTCACATTTTGCACTTTTCATTCACAATGAACATTCACATTTTGCACTTATTCACAATTCACATTCACATTTTTTTCTGATCTTTCCATCATAGTAACATTTTAACCTAATATTTCTGACAGATATATTAATTGATTTGATGACTCTCATGTGAAACCGCAAAATTGTCGCATAAATAAAATCATGGAGCTATCTGTTATAGTCTTTTATTTTTTATATTTACCAGCACACAATTTTTCACTCCCTTGATTAATGAGGTCTAAAGCTTATTTAAAGTTCAACATGTTATTTTTGATTATAAAATTCAGTTCCTCTTAATTAATGTTTTGAGCCATATGCCACCAAAGAATAAATTTGCTAAGATGAGAAATTTTTTTTTAAATAACTGAAATCCATAAATTCACAAATTAATTACCAAAAAAACTTGAAACAATATATTTATGTTAGGTAGATTACCTTTGCGATAAAACTGTTTTGTTTGCACATACTTAAAAATAAGTTTATTGAACCAAGGAACAGACCGATTCGTAGCTTAAAAAAGCAAACTGCCAAGATCATCAACTATATGTCAACAAACTATATGTCAGGTGAAAAAAAGTAGTAAAAGCCAGAAAAGGACGACAAATAAACTTGTAAGGGCCAGATTGAGTAGCCCGCCCCAAGCTGCTACATTGGATCCATTGTTGAAGGAGAGGTCTTACCAGAACTCCCTAAGGGAAGATGGACAACCAAAACATAACTTGTACTTTTCCATCCATATATCTGAGTCCAATATGTGTAGACCTTTCGTTAAAAAGGATCTTCAAATCGACCGGCTAGCTGTCACTTGGGCTGCAGGGCAATGCGGAAGTTGACAACTTTCTTTTACCTTGCTCTGACCATGTCCACAGATTTTTTTCTTTCAATAGAAAGGTGGTAGAATAATTTTTTTTTTACACTTTGGCTATTAATATATTTTCGGACATTTATATGGCCTTTTTTGGAGACTCCTAAGAACTGACATTTGCTGACATGGTCAAGATGAAGAGTCTCCCGCATTTCTGACCGAAGGCAATGTTCCATTTTTGATGGATATACGTAATTTTTACCAAACACTGATGGGTAAGACAGACAATTTGGTTGAATTATGATTTAAAAAAAATTAAAATGAACAGAGACAGGCAATTCGTATTACCTCTCGAATGGATCAGCAATTTTTTACTTAATCTCAAAATGCGGAATGTAAAATAATATTTTTCTTTAGACAATTTCAGAAGTTTTTCGTATTAAAGCCATTAAAAACCTAAATTATTAATAATGCCCTAGGTGAATTATTTACTGTAATAAAGAACAGAAGATATTGCTACCAATTCCTTTGAAGGAAAAGTTATAGTTTTTTAAATTTACCATGGTTCAAAGCTATATCTGCACATTTTTAATTTAGTTGGATGTAAACTTTAATGCTACAAGAATAATTATTAGCTATACTTTACCAAAGGTAAATGACAATATGTTCTGGTACTCCATCTAAGCTGAAAAAGCGCCGTTGTGAACTAAGTCTGTTTCAAAACGAAGTAAAGTTTACTGGGATACTTTTCTCACACATTAAATTATTTTACGTATTTTTATATTCTGTGATAATCATTCATCAAATTATAAATAAAAAATGAAACTTTTATCACATAAATGAAATACTAGTTAGCAACTAAAATCCTTAAAAATAGTATTATAGTACACCATTTTAATTATTTCAAATGTAAATACCAATTTAAAATGAGATTTTACGCGGAAAATTTACTAACTCAGATAAGAAACGCAATAAAATAGTGAATTTATTAATTTCTTGGAGATTTTGAAAAAGATTTTTACTGGATTATAATTTTCATTTTAGTAAATTATAGATTTAAATGTAAGTTTACAACTTTATCTTAAGTCCTCACTATTTAAGAGTATTTATTTACCTTTTTCGTTCAACATTAACTAGGACTTACGTTAAACTGTACTTAAATATTCTTATTTTACGAATTTATAATGTATTCTTTAATCTCGACTTTGAGTTCTGAAATTTTTAAAAGATTATAAAGGCTTTTATAACATATTGCCATTCAAAATGGTTAATTTACTCAATAGTTATAACAAGAAAATAAAATATAATGATGTTTCGAAAGCATGAATTTTAAACTTAAAACATTGTATCATAACAATTAAATATTTTCTTTAATCAAATTCAAATCGCAAAACACATCGAAATCCTTAGATCTGTAAATATATTCTGCACTAAAACCCGTAAATAGAATTTAAAAAAAATATTCTTAGGATATTTAGATTTGTATACATTATTCTGATTTAATTTAATGCTAAGCTAAACATTACATTTGAAATGTACGTCGCAATTGCCAATTCAGCATAACCTCTTGGCGTCGTAACAATCTGCCTTGGCGATGACAATCAAGCATCTCATCGAAACATTTGGTAAGCTACGATGAGCTATCCTAATCGCCTGGGAGGGTGGGACGTGTTATCAGGAAACTGTATCCAGATCAAAGACAGTGTATTTCCAACAAGTCATTACAATTAGCTCTTACCATGCAAGTCAAATTAACAATCGCTATTGAAGATGGCAGAGTTATTAAAGCTAGTGCCGTTATTGCGGATACTAGTCCCTTCTAAAGCTTCATTTTGTATGGACTGGTATTGTCCTATGGATTAAGGATTGCAATGAAAGTTGAACAGTATTTCGTTTCGGATGTTGATTTGTTTGAAAAGAGGAAATTTCCTTGTGAAGAAGATGTATGTTAAGTGGGCCTGACTTAACAGGGATTATTCATCGCAATCGAAAAGCGTTGAAGTTAGAGAAAAGGATCGCTCGAATTTCGGATGGGATATCTACAGCAAATAAGGCAGATTACACGTTTTGTAATTGTTTGAGTTGTTTAATGCTTGTTAAATTCATGCGGATTTGTAACATTCCGCTATGAACAAAATGGTTATATCTAGCAAAACAAAGATCAATTTCTGAATTTATGTTTTGTACAAGAGGAAGATAATTAAAGTAAAATTGAATCTGCTTACGTAAATGTACAGATAAAGTGTTTATTTGATATACCACACCAATAGATACGTTAAACAATTAATTGTTTAAAGTATAATTAATATAAATTTAAAAATAATGCAGAACAGTGTGAATTGGCGGGTTAAGTTGCAGTGCTTTGATAGTCTACAGGCAAAAGAGATCTAACTATAAAGATGTAAATTAATCAATATTGCATTTTTGAAGATCAATTACAGAGCTTCTCATAAAAAGTTTAGGGTTGCACAAAAATGTTCAAATAAAAAAGTTTCACCGTATTTAATAATGAGGCCAACTTTTGCATTATTTAAAATTTGAGCACATGAAAAATATAATAAATCTTACATAAGTAAAAATGAAAAATTTAATAAATTATTTTATATTACTAATAAAAAAATGAGAAACATTTGAAATAAATCCACTAAGTGCAAATTATCATAATAAAAAAGACTACTTTGGAAATAACAAACAATTTAATAGAAAATATATACTGAAGTCTCATTTTTTTCCAACTAATAATCAAAAATTTACTACGAAATTTACAACAACGTAATATTGAAATATTTTACATAATTATAATGACCTTTAAATTAATTAGGTTGCCAAAAATTTTCAAAAACGCATGTAGGAGGAATTATTAACCACATAAATAATAGGAACCACCAACAAATAGGAGAGCAATTAGATGAAGGCAAATCAATCAATGAGGTTTTAAAACTTGAGCACATATAATTGCAATAGTTGCCCACTACGTTTAGATTTTAAATTAGATTTTTAAGTTAATGTTATTATTGCTATATTTTAAACACTTAGTAGAAACTATAGAGGAAATAAAAATTCAATAAGTTAAAATAAAGCATTACCTAACAACAATAAGATATAACTTGAACTAGAAACATCTAAATCTTGCCAAAATTGACGCAATTGTAAATTTTTTTAAAAAAAATATTTTACGTAAATAGCAACCATGTTCTTTTTTCAAGCACAAACCTTTGTTATGTTAAGAATAGCGTGAAAATTGATAGTGATAGAAATGTTAGCGAAAAATTCGATTAAAGATTTCGTTCCGAAACTAAAGATTGAGAATCTTTGTTTTTGAAAAATCAGCTGGCAATCTTTCAGGATTTGGGGGAACACAGAGAGCTCTTTTCTACATACATGACTGATTCATCACATAAACCTACGCAGCATCTTTCAGAATGAATTTTTTCCGTTTCTCATTCCGTATCAACTCTTGCATTTGACCTAGATTCATACAATATCCGATGCTTTTTTTTTGCATTCTGAGATCAGTCCATATAGATTCTGACATCTTTTAGATTTGCGTATCTATTTATTCTCATAAAAATTGCGGAACGCATTAACTGAAGATAGACTGTAACAAATTGGATTCATACATTAATACTAGATTGATAGGCAACATGAATTGTGTATTTATTTGTTAAAGTAAACATTGCTTTCGATATTGTGGTAGAAAACGTCATATGAATGATGTTCATTTATAAAATGCTGAGCATCAGAAATGTTGGTGCCGTTATAGGCATTGCATATTTGCTAGCTTTTAAATTTCTTTGATGTCATAAATTGGATTTTTTATTCTCATTCCTAATCCTGTCATGATTAAATTAAATCAATTATTTAATTTTTCTTATTGCATTTTGTGTAAATCGAATATGAATGAGTATTTCTTTTTTTTTTTTTTAACAATCAACGAAAAGACTGATTTTTTATTCAATTCAAGTGTAAAACTTATTAATTTAGTGAGCGACAAACAAATATCGAAACCTTTTTTTTAAAAATTTTTTATTTTAAGCTGCTTTATTCTTTTCCCCAAAAATGTTTTGGTTACATGTTAATATTAAATTCTTGCAGTCTTTTTGGTGATTAATATGTAGCCAGATTATTTATAATCTAATGCTAACAGCGCAGAGTTGGCTTTCTGTTTGGCTGCATTATTTATTGATAAATTCGCAAATTTTTGGAACTCTTCCCCTGTTTCTCGCGTCGCTTCGCAAGTACGCGTTTATTTGTAATTTTAACGCTGTTTTTCGAAACTCTGTCGTCAAAGAAAATAAAAAAGCCCTAGTTTAAATGCCTTACACTTGAAGCCAATGTGATGATTTTAAACTATAGATACATAATCTTGTCGTGAATAATTTATCTGGGTTTTAGAACAGACAAATAGCTTAACTATTTTAAAGTTATTAAACTTTTTTAAAAATCACCAATTTTCGACATTTTTTCACTTGGATGAAAATAATCATAATCACCGCTTCATTTTTAGTTTTTTTCAAATCTTTATGAACAATCTTTATATTTTAAAAATCAAAAGTTGCAAATCTCTAAATATTAAAAAATTAGACCACATACGCTTTTCATTTTCACGAAACTGTGGTTTTTTTTCCATATTGACGTTTTGCGCCATTTTCAAAATAAGCGCAGACAGCGCTGGCTTTAGATCGGCTAAATTTGACTTAACAGTAATAAGTAAGAGCTGTAAACTCACAGCAGTAATAAGAATAGCATATTATTCTCAAAAAAGCTTAATTTCATATAACGACGGAGCCTTCTAAAAATAGCCTTTAATTTGTTAAAGTAAGGGTTGGGGTTGGGTATTAACGAAGATTTTAAACAGGCTGCTAAGAAATGTTTAATTTTTTGCTGACTTAAGCATTCCAGGGCCCCCCCAGTCCAACGTTGGATATTTTTAAAAAGGTTCATAAGAAATCATTCTTTTAACATATATGTTAAAGAATTACTAGCTCGAATTTCACTTCATGAAGAGTATCTCTTAGAATGGCAGATTCCCAGCAGATCACCGAAGTCAAGCATCACTGGCTATGGTTATGGTCAGTGTGCGGGTGGGTGACCACTTGGATCAGTCTGCGTAGGAACCGAGGGTGTGCAGTATTGGTCCTCGTTGAATTGTTCTATCGTAAAGTGCTCGACTTCTACCGCAAAGTGCAGGTCGTCGGGCTACCGAAGCTGGGGTGCCACCCCCTCTGCAGAGGATCAAAATTGTGATGGCATGTCTTCGGATCATCCTCAGGGGTGTTTCCCAGATCGTCGCCAATAGCCCATCATGCAGCTCTAGTGCGACGTAAATTAACTATAACTACAACAATAAAATGGCACCATTTAAAAGTGTTAGTCAACGTATTTTCCCAAATAAAAGAAAGCGTTTGATTTTTGCTCATTTTTTTCTAAAAATAAAAACCTGATAATTTTGTGACCCACTATCTTAACAGTGCTCCACTAGCTTAACAGTGGAACTGTAGAATGATTTCTTACATAGGGAGTGGGTTTTTACAATTTCCTTAATCAACTACTTTAATACAGTATAACACTTAATTTACACTAAAACAAATAAAAAAATTTTATGCAAATATTCATTAAATATTTATTATTATTATTTGTACCAAACTTGAAATAAACAATGCTAATTTTACGTTACAAAATATTATGGTATCTTTTATATCAATTTTAAAATAAAAAATTGAAAATAATATCTAAAGTTTTATAAAAGACTCAAATAAGTACAAAGAGGAAACTTAATAAATTATTAATCTAAACATTTAATGGCGAATAAAAGAGTAACGATCACAATAAAAAAATACACATCATAATTAAAAATGTTAATAATAAAACATTTATTCTTAAACTTTATACTTTGTATTAAAACTTTTAAATTAATTTAGTTAATAGTTTAATTGCATACTTGCCTGAAATTAAATAATTTTGTTTGATTAAATTTTCAGCCAGGAGAGATTGTTTTAAAATGAGAATCTTTTTTAGATTACACTTTTTTTTTTGAGAAGATTAAAATGTTTATAATTTATTTCCCTCCAATTTATAAGATTTTAGCTTATAGATTTATAACTATAGAATCGAAAGCTATTATTATTTTTTAACTTTGAAATCCTGTTCTAACTTTTTGATTTAAATATCGCATCGAATATAAGGAAAGAAAATATTATTCAAAATAAATTTTTTGGATTTTTAGATAATTTATATTTAAATGAAACTTTGATTTAAATGATCAATTGCTATGTAAATATTATTTTCAAGTTTTTATGTTTTTTAAAAAAAACAATTATAACAGCAATTGAAGAGCCAGCCTATTTTTGAGCTTACAACTATCATTGCTCAAATGCGTAGACTTGTAATTTTGAACTCAACCCAGAAGACAAAGGAACTTCTGGATCAAGCAATGGAATAAACTAGCCTTTATTGAGGAGTTTTTGATGAAACCATATTTATTTTATTTTACTCTATAACTGGCGTTGAACAGTCAACCCACTTCTAAGTTTATGACTAATAATGTTCAACTACATAGCCATGTAATTCTGAACCCAACCCAGAAGCAGTGGGAATCCGTAGATCAAGCACTGAGACAAAAAATTCATCGTGGCGGATTTTTTTTTGTCGGAACTAACTTACATTTGCGTTACACGGAGTGGAAAACCACGAAAACCTTCAACGATTAGTCCGATGTAATGGGAATTCTAACCCTTGATCTGTTTATCACTGAGGATATTTTATGTCAGCACAGTTGTCGGTGTGAACCGGAAGCAAAATCGCATCAACCAGCTTCCGTTTGGATTCGAACCTGTTTACTTCATTGGGGCTCAACCGAAGATTCGAGATTAGTTCTGATTTTACAAATCATCACTTACCACCAATTTTTTTCGAAAAGAAATTGATTAATATTAAAATATATAATGAATTAAAGCTAAATATATTTTGAAATAAAAGCAATAGATCAAATATGGTTGACTTAAAACTTTTAAAATAATGCTGCACGATTTTAAAATAATAATATGAAGTATTCATATTTAAATATTAATTCTAATAAATTAATAATAAAATATTCTGTTTTTATCAATACAAGTTTCCTGCTATATAAGTGAGGGTGTTTTTCTTTTAACTAGCATTTGTACCCCAGGTAAAGAAAATCTGCTTTCCTAAATTTTATTTCATTTTCACTAAGACAATTCCTCTTTGGAAAATGCAAATGTACTGTTTTTTTTAAAGAAATTTTAAGGAAGTTGTGCTAAGAAGATGTTTAACACACTTCAGAATAAATAAACAAACTATCTTTACTATTTTTTTTTACCTCTGAGTTTTGAAATATGCAAAAAGTAAACAAAACATTCCAAAAATGAAATTCTACACTAACTTTAAAACTAAAATAAAAGTGTTACTTTAAGCATAAAAGTTGTATTTATTTTGTAGTATTATCATCATTTAGATGAATCGCAAGCTTTGGTGAAATTGTTGGATTTTCAGTTTCCAGAAAAATTTAAGGTAAGAGAAAGTAACAGTATAAAAGCATTCCAAAAAAGCGACTGCAAAAGTACGAATATATAAATATTAAAACTAAGAAAGGCAATTTTCGTCGCCAAGTTGCATAGAAATTTGAGTAAAAATGAGATTTTCATCGCCTAGTCTGAATAATGTTGCGTCTTTTGTATTATGAGAAGAAAATGTTTTTTTCTGTCCTCGCGAAGTAGAAATTAGCTCTTGGATAAAAATAAAAACAAAGCATAAATAAAGATATGCCTAGATTCAGGTAATGGGAATTGTGTAGAGTGAATACTGTTACTGCACAAAAATCTGATTATATAAAAATCTCCAAATGGCTTATTTTCGGAAAATATGCAATGAAATGTTGTAAACTGATTATCATATTTAATATTCTTTTAATATTACCTTAAAGGGTTTAATATAATAATTGAACTATTTTTTATTAGAGTTAAAAATTTTTACAGAGCTGTAAATATGTTATTTTTCAAGCGTTTTTATGCTAAGCGTTACATTATATTAAGCGTAAACTTGAGTAAATGGAAAAATAAATGTTGCTAATTCAAATGAATAATCATGATTTAAATATTTTTCATGTGAAATCTATTTATGATTTAGCTTTGATTTGATGAAAATTAGGTCAATATAAATATGCACAGTATGACAATGTGTACAAAATTTTTTTTATACTGATACAAACAATAGAACTAGTTAAAATTGCTCTTAACTTAGCTTTGAAAAAGTAGAGTTATTGTATAACGCTTGCATTGTTGCACTGATAAAAATAAGGTCAAAACTATCAAAACTATCATGGTCAAAACTATCAAAATATGGTAAAATTTGCTGTGTTTATGGCTCTATGGGGACACAAAAAAGATAGGTAATTTTAACCGTTGTGCTTTGGTTAAATTAAAAAAAAAGATTTTAAAATATGTGCTAAAATTTGGTAAACGTGTTAAGATTTGGTAGTTGTATCATGATACCTTAGACCATGGCATAATCATTTATTTAGTTAAATGTACTTTTCAGTTTTGTAATTTGTAAATATGTATAGTTTTGAAAACCAGAATTGCCGATAAACTATTGCAATATGAACAGAAAATAACCTAGTGAAGGTTTAAATAAAGTATATTTTAATATTTTTAATCTAAATTCCGTTTAAAAAAAAACAGAAATGCCATTGTAATAATGCAATTTATGACTACTAAATATAAATTTGAAGTTTTTGATTCAAAGAATTTCTGAAATAATTACAACAAAGTATCGATAACACTACGCAAAACGTTTCAATAACAAAACATTTACCATAGAAAATATATAAAATGGTACTAAAACTAATTTTTAAAAGCTTTTTATCAGTAAATTTAACTACTAACGCAAAGAAAAAGAAATTCATTCTACAAAAGGTTTAATACATAAAGGTAGGTCAGATTGTTACATTCGTAACCTTATAAATACTGGACATAGATCTTCACAAGGAAACATTGTATTGGCTGTTATACTGCATTGTTGGCAACAGAGTTTCAATTTAAAAGTTGCAACGAACATTTATTTAAAAAAAGTCCTACAAATTCTCTGAAGAATCATTACGAATTGAAAACAAAATTCAAAAATTTGTTATAAAGTTCTTTTTCAAAGAAATCAGCGAAGAACGTTCAGATATTTGTTCCCAGGGAGAGAAATCAGCGGAATTCAAAACTTCGAAGTTCCGTTCAAAAACTAAAGAAAGAAAAATACTTAATGACGGAATATTTCTTGGACGGGAATTCCTGACGATAAAAAAAAGGAACGAAAGTTTTTTTTTTATCAATAACAATAAAATCAAAATCATCTCGCATCTTTGCGAGAAAGAGAGAAAAACATCTTCCTTTAATCAGGATATGGGGGAAAAAGTTTCAACCTGTTCCATGGTTGATTAGCGATGGAACATCTAAAAACGGTTTTATGGACGTCTTCTGGACGTCTTGAGGATGAGAAAAAGAGAAAATATTTAAGTACGAAAAACACCACGAGCTTACGAAATTGGAAATCATTTCGACAAAGCTATAAAAGTACAACCGCTCATAGCTTGATGTAGTGCTCTTGTACTATCTCTTCTCAATTTTTATTTCAACTTTCAGGGAGGGAGTGCTTCCCCCTCCCCAACTTCGTTTCAAAGATATATTCCGACTATCAACTGCATAATGAGGCCCATGCTTCACTGGTGGAAGTTTATAAACCCACGACGGAATTCACAAATGATCGAAATGTAGAACTTTCTCCTTTTTTTAGATTTCCCTACAATTTTAGCTGCAAATGTGGCGTGGATTGGTGTAAGTCATACTTACACCAACTCCTAATATTCATGTCTTGCTTCTAAATTTAGGAAGCATTTGATAAAAGGAAAATGCATTTTAAAATTCAAACAATTAGTCTTTAAATATAAAGGCTTGGTTGAGTTTAATTTAAATTTCTCTAAATGTTCTAAAATTGGAAATGGAATGAGTAATTCTTTGATCTATTTACTTTAGAAACAAATGTTATAAAAAGGTAATATAATGTGATAAAAATCAAGTATGTAAGCAAAGAATTATAAAGGATAAATCATTTCTTTATTTTTAAAAAAATGTTTACTTAAATGCCTAATTTATGGGAATTTAAAAGTTTTAACTTATTTTATCACAGCTGAAAATGTCTCGCTGCCTTTTGTTTGCATAGTATTTGCATTTTTATTTGAACTGCTTTGTTAATAGGTAATTATTTAACTGTTTCTAAATGTTTTAAAATTGGAAATAAAATGAGTACTTCTATATTTTTACTTTTAAAACAAATGTCAGTCCAAAATTGAATATTTTTCGAAGAAACAATTAAGTTTTGGTAAAATTTCATAGAGAAATTTGGCACTGTTTCTCTAAAATTCTAGAAAGTTTCCTAAGAGTGTGTTAAAAACATTTATGAATTTATACTAAATTTCTGTCATCAATTTCATAACGATACATTATTTTCTCATTTTTGAAAAATGTTTACTTAAATGCTTAAGTTACAAAAAAATAAAAGATTTAAACGAATTTTTCCTTCGGCCTTTAGTTCAATTATTATTAACATTTTATGTTTGAATTGCTTTGGTAATAGAAAGATACAGATATCAATAATTTATATGTCAATATTTTTACTTATTTTTTTCTTCATAAACGCGTTTAGTCATTATATACAGTAATAAAAAAGAAAGGACAACTTATCAATTTGGATTCAGTTGTCCCGTTAAGCAATAATCTATCGTCTCACAATAAGCATGCCTTATTTCAGCCATATCCCATCGTTATTTGATTTTTTGTGTTATAATTTAACGACATAAAATGAGCAAAAATGTGCCTAAGTTACAAAAATGTAAAAGGTTTAAACCAATTTTTCTTTCTGCCTCTAGTTCAATTATTATTAACATTTTATGTGTTTGAATTGCTTTGGTAATAGAAAGACACAGATATTAATAATTTATCTGTCATTATTTTTACTTATTTTTTTATATTATATACATTATTATATACATTATTATATACAGTTATTATATACAGTTATTATATACAGTAATAAATATAAAGGACAACTTATTAATTTGCATTCAGTTGTCCCGTTAAGCATTAATCTGTCGTCTCACAATAAGCATGCCTATTTAATTTTGGCTATATCCCATCATTATTTGCTTTTTTGTGTTATAATTTAACGCCATAAAATGTGCAATAAANATATTATATTATATTATATTATATTATATTATATTATATTATATTATATTATATTATATTATATTATATTATATTATATTATATTATATTATATTATATTATATTATATTATATTATATTATATTATATTATATTATATTATATTATATTATATTATATTATATTATATTATATTATATTATATTATATTATATTATATTATATTATATTATATTATATTATATTATATTATATTATATTATATTATATTATATTATATTATATTATATTATATTATATTATATTATATTATATTATATTATATTATATTATATTATATTATATTATATTATATTATATTATATTATATTATATTATATTATATTATATTATATTATATTATATTATATTATATTATATTATATTATATTATATTATATTATATTATATTATATTATATTATATTATATTATATTATATTATATTATATTATATTATATTATATTATATTATATTATATTATATTATATTATATTATATTATATTATATTATATTATATTATATTATATTATATTATATTATATTATATTATATTATATTATATTATATTATATTATATTATATTATATTATATTATATTATATTATATTATATTATATTATATTATATTATATTATATTATATTATATTATATTATATTATATTATATTATATTATATTATATTATATTATATTATATTATATTATATTATATTATATTATATTATATTATATTATATTATATTATATTATATTATATTATATTATATTATATTATATTATATTATATTATATTATATTATATTATATTATATTATATTATATTATATTATATTATATTATATTATATTATATTATATTATATTATATTATATTATATTATATTATATTATATTATATTATATTATATTATATTATATTATATTATATTATATTATATTATATTATATTATATTATATTATATTATATTATATTATATTATATTATATTATATTATATTATATTATATTATATTATATTATATTATATTATATTATATTATATTATATTATATTATATTATATTATATTATATTATATTATATTATATTATATTATATTATATTATATTATATTATATTATATTATATTATATTATATTATATTATATTATATTATATTATATTATATTATATTATATTATATTATATTATATTATATTATATTATATTATATTATATTATATTATATTATATTATATTATATTATATTATATTATATTATATTATATTATATTATATTATATTATATTATATTATATTATATTATATTATATTATATTATATTATATTATATTATATTATATTATATTATATTATATTATATTATATTATATTATATTATATTATATTATATTATATTATATTATATTATATTATATTATATTATATTATATTATATTATATTATATTATATTATATTATATTATATTATATTATATTATATTATATTATATTATATTATATTATATTATATTATATTATATTATATTATATTATATTATATTATATTATATTATATTATATTATATTATATTATATTATATTATATTATATTATATTATATTATATTATATTATATTATATTATATTATATTATATTATATTATATTATATTATATTATATTATATTATATTATATTATATTATATTATATTATATTATATTATATTATATTATATTATATTATATTATATTATATTATATTATATTATATTATATTATATTATATTATATTATATTATATTATATTATATTATATTATATTATATTATATTATATTATATTATATTATATTATATTATATTATATTATATTATATTATATTATATTATATTATATTATATTATATTATATTATATTATATTATATTATATTATATTATATTATATTATATTATATTATATTATATTATATTATATTATATTATATTATATTATATTATATTATATTATATTATATTATATTATATTATATTATATTATATTATATTATATTATATTATATTATATTATATTATATTATATTATATTATATTATATTATATTATATTATATTATATTATATTATATTATATTATATTATATTATATTATATTATATTATATTATATTATATTATATTATATTATATTATATTATATTATATTATATTATATTATATTATATTATATTATATTATATTATATTATATTATATTATATTATATTATATTATATTATATTATATTATATTATATTATATTATATTATATTATATTATATTATATTATATTATATTATATTATATTATATTATATTATATTATATTATATTATATTATATTATATTATATTATATTATATTATATTATATTATATTATATTATATTATATTATATTATATTATATTATATTATATTATATTATATTATATTATATTATATTATATTATATTATATTATATTATATTATATTATATTATATTATATTATATTATATTATATTATATTATATTATATTATATTATATTATATTATATTATATTATATTATATTATATTATATTATATTATATTATATTATATTATATTATATTATATTATATTATATTATATTATATTATATTATATTATATTATATTATATTATATTATATTATATTATATTATATTATATTATATTATATTATATTATATTATATTATATTATATTATATTATATTATATTATATTATATTATATTATATTATATTATATTATATTATATTATATTATATTATATTATATTATATTATATTATATTATATTATATTATATTATATTATATTATATTATATTATATTATATTATATTATATTATATTATATTATATTATATTATATTATATTATATTATATTATATTATATTATATTATATTATATTATATTATATTATATTATATTATATTATATTATATTATATTATATTATATTATATTATATTATATTATATTATATTATATTATATTATATTATATTATATTATATTATATTATATTATATTATATTATATTATATTATATTATATTATATTATATTATATTATATTATATTATATTATATTATATTATATTATATTATATTATATTATATTATATTATATTATATTATATTATATTATATTATATTATATTATATTATATTATATTATATTATATTATATTATATTATATTATATTATATTATATTATATTATATTATATTATATTATATTATATTATATTATATTATATTATATTATATTATATTATATTATATTATATTATATTATATTATATTATATTATATTATATTATATTATATTATATTATATTATATTATATTATATTATATTATATTATATTATATTATATTATATTATATTATATTATATTATATTATATTATATTATATTATATTATATTATATTATATTATATTATATTATATTATATTATATTATATTATATTATATTATATTATATTATATTATATTATATTATATTATATTATATTATATTATATTATATTATATTATATTATATTATATTATATTATATTATATTATATTATATTATATTATATTATATTATATTATATTATATTATATTATATTATATTATATTATATTATATTATATTATATTATATTATATTATATTATATTATATTATATTATATTATATTATATTATATTATATTATATTATATTATATTATATTATATTATATTATATTATATTATATTATATTATATTATATTATATTATATTATATTATATTATATTATATTATATTATATTATATTATATTATATTATATTATATTATATTATATTATATTATATTATATTATATTATATTATATTATATTATATTATATTATATTATATTATATTATATTATATTATATTATATTATATTATATTATATTATATTATATTATATTATATTATATTATATTATATTATATTATATTATATTATATTATATTATATTATATTATATTATATTATATTATATTATATTATATTATATTATATTATATTATATTATATTATATTATATTATATTATATTATATTATATTATATTATATTATATTATATTATATTATATTATATTATATTATATTATATTATATTATATTATATTATATTATATTATATTATATTATATTATATTATATTATATTATATTATATTATATTATATTATATTATATTATATTATATTATATTGTCGTCAAAATTTAAATAATTGTCCTCATTAGAAAATTTTTTCGAACTTTGAATTATATCACTACATTAAATTACATAGTGGTTAAAATATAAATAATCGTCACCATTAGGAAAAAGTATTCAACATTGAACCATATGATTACATCAAACTATATTGTCAACAAAATTTAAATTATCATCGTTATTAAAAAAAAATACAACGTTGAACCATATCATTGCATTAAATTATATTGTCGTCAAAAGTTTAAGCAACTATGAATAAAACTATAAGCTTTTTTTTCTTCAAGTTATAACTTAGAAATGTTTTATCAAGTTCAAGCAGGATCAATTAAAATGTGCAGTTGCTGGAAAATTTCGTGCATTTACTCCTTTCTTTGGTGTGAATTATCAACGTAAAAATGAATGATAATACATTAAACAAAGATGTAGGAATAAAACAAACGCCCACAAATCCCATTCTTAGAATTTATTCTACAATCAAAATATAAAAAAAATCCATTCATTTACGCTTAGCAGCAGTAAAATGTATCGCATACTTCAACATCAGTGAGTTCGAGCCGAAACAAATTTTTCATGCAGCAAAAACCCAGAAATGCAGTTTCCAGTTCCTATTTGGTCTCATTTTATTTCAAATTCAGTCCGTTAAAGTTTATGTTTATTTTCTTCTGATTTATTCAGTACAACCAATATTATTTAAATTTTATTTTCGGTTCAATGATGGCTGCTAGTGGAGTGGAGCAGCCTGGTTCTAGGAAGCCAATTTTTTTTTCATATATATTCTAAACCGCAATTCATGGGTAAGGAGGGGGTGGGCACAGGAAGAGTTTATATTGCTCGCAAATTTGTTTTCTTTTTCAATACGGGTGTTTTTTCTTATCGTTTTCTTCCTCAGTTTTTTAGGGTTTTCTATATTCATGGAAATTTTTTTATTTTTATTTAGAGTTAGCAGTTCATTAGTTTTTATATATTTTTAGGGGAGGGGGCTGAAATTAAGACATAAAAAATATTTCCTTCTATTTTTTTTATGCATTTTCAACTTAATGAAAGCTTTTAATTTTTAAATGTTTGATAATGCTTTATATAAATTGATTGTTATTGTTTTCATATTACATCATAGCAATCATTCTTTTATTTTGCATATTTATTTAAATAATTTAATTCATTGCATGCATTACTCACCCTAGATTTAATTAGGGGTCATTTAATTATTTTAAAAAAGTAATTTTTTTAAAAATAAATTTTATTATTTTTTAATCCCTCCCAAATGTGTAGTAATTTGTTATTACTATAATTTATTTGAAATTATTTGTGATGAAATTAACAATATTTTTTTAGAATAGTATATAAAGAGAAGTTTTTTAATTAATTAAAATATTTTATATCGAGCATATTTTAAAAAAAATCTTTATTTTGAATTCTTATCGATCCAATCTGTTACAAAGCAGGCATACTGAATATTTTATTGTTTATTAAAATTTTTATTTCGTTTATTGAAAAATTAGTTTTGCAAAATAAATTCGATAATGTTTATAATTTCTTATTAAAAACTGTTTGTTTAAAAAGTATCCCTCCACATTAATAATTAAAGCATTTAAGCAGCGAGAATCTCTTAGAATTATGTTAGAACAAAATGTGGGAGCAAACGAAATTTAAAACAAATGGTATTTATTTAGTTATAAATGCTTTTAGTGATCATCATTCAAATAAATGCATGCATTCAACAGCATTTTAAACAATTCATAAGTCTGCAATAAACATTATGCATATTTTAAATATAAAGTTTTGGTACCACTTTATTATTTATTCATCCATACTAATGAGCACGTCATGGTAAAAATTAAAATAAAAACTATAATGCACTTAATTTAGGATCAATCTCTAATCTGGCAAATAACATAATTTAACAAATTTATTAATAAATATAGATATTATATAATTTTTTATTCGAATTATTAACTCATGATAAATTATTTGAGATGTCACTATTAAAATCATATCAATTGTTAAACAACTAACATTAGCATTTATATGTTCACGCTTATTGTTTTTTAATTGTAGTTTATATTAACTTAATATTAAAGAATTTCAAGTTTGCTCACAAATAATATCTTAAGTACATGGAAAAAATATTTAAAAAGGTATATTTTTGCAATCAAAGATTTTTATAGTTTAAACATTACATTTTCCAAATTTTATTTCATTTTAAATTTCTGCTTACAAATTATTCACTGCAGTTTAATCTATAAACGGAACGTTATAAGCTCATATTATGAAACCAATATGAAAATTATACCCGTAAATATTACAGTGATAAAGTTTTCATAACGCAAGCATATACCACTTTTCGCTTTAAATTTATGAATATTTACATCATTTTTAATAACCAACGTTAGGAGCAATAGATTAAATTCCGACTTTCTACGAATAGCTTCCTGTTTTAATTCGATTTTCTGCGTTCGGTTAATCAAATACAAGTCGCGGGAAAACTGTCCTTCAAACCTGATTGGATTAAGAAATAAAACCGCATCGGGTACTATTTTATTCCTCGGGCAGAAAGATACAATGCCTTCTGCAGTGACGAGATATTTACCGATTTAATGCCTGGCCTAATGAACAAAGTGAAGCGGAGAAATAGAGGTAAATAATGAATTACTGACACAGAGCTGGATAACAGTTCTGGGAAATTTTGGCATGAGTTTAGCGCGATTAAATAATGTGACAATGGAAAATAAATACGTTTAAGCGCAAAAGGCTTATGATAATAGATATGTAAGTCCTCTAAAACTGATGCACAGATTATTGTTGGGCATTAAGGTAATATTTGTGTCAATGGATAATGATGCAAATTTAAATATATATTTATTTCAATTCATGAATTTTATGACTGTATTACCATCTTTCAATTTATATGGGTTTAATAGGTATAATGAAAAAAAATAGTCATATCTACCAGAATATGATAATTTTAACCGAAGCTTTGTGGTAAGTCGAAGAACTTTGGTAAAATTATATATATATATAGATATATACAGATATATTGAGAAAATATGGAAAATAATGAAAACTAATGACAAGAGAAGAAAATTATTAAAAATATTTTTCAAACGTATTTAAAAAAAAATTTTTTTTTTAATTATCTGAAAACAATTATTAAAAATCCGGAAAACAAAATGAAGAAAAGATATCTCTTCATCAGCTCACACGATTATATCCGCAAAAAGGAGTGCTTTCTAATATTGTATCAATATAGCCAAAGCAAAATATATCAATACAATAGTGTGAGGAGGAACAAAAATAGAACACATTAATAAATGTAAAGAAATTACAGAGCAGTACACGAAAGGAAATCTATAATTCTATAATATATATATATATATATATATATATAAATATATGATATTATTTGAAGAAGACACAAGTATTTCTATGGACGAGACAAAAGGTATTTGATAAATTCATAAGGACTAGGTTTCCCTTAGCAGAGTCTTGGGGTTTGACCATTTGGGTCATAGTTTTTCAAGCAGTTGCATCATGAAAAAAAGCCACGCATTTTCGATGGCTCTCGCTATTTAACCAGGGATTCTGAAATGGAATTGGCTTCAAGAATATCCTTAACTTAACCAAACGTTCTTAGATTTTGATATGTTGGAAAACATGATGATAGGGATTTTTTGGGATTTTCTTAATGAGTACTTTTCTAAGAATTATTTCCCATAAGCTTCAGAGAATAATCTTTTACTTGGCATCTTCACTTCTTATGGCTCTTCGTGAAAGAACGATTTCTAGTTCTAAGCATTGCATCTTGCATTGAGAAAAAATGTATAATTGTCAAAATTACCAGCATATGGTGAAATTCACCGTGTTTCTGGCTTAAAGGAAACACCAAAACTCACGGCAATTTTTACGGAAGCACTTTGATAATGATTTTGGTAAAATGAACAATAAAATATGGTTTATAACATGTGATAAAATTTTGTTCAAGCGGAAGGGAAAAAATATAGCTGCAAATACATTGTAATTTTTTTTTTGATAATTTGAAGACTCTATAAATGTTCATATTTTTTTGTAATAGAATAAGCATTTGCAGTCAATTTTCGATATCGCGAAATCAAAAAAAGATGCTAAAGAGTTTGTGACATTGAATATTGTAATATTTTCAACATTTTGGTTGAAAAAAACCCTGTGTAGTCATTTTAAAGGTCATATATCATGCATTTCTTTATTAAACAGAAAAAAATAATATTGAACTGTTTATGAAGAACTGCATGCATTATTTATACATATAGTGTTCACATTTTTCTAATTTACAAAATTTACATTTTTCGTTTCAGTACAGACTTCAGACAGTTAGCAAAAATGTTTTATCTGTGCACACATTTTTTAACCTAAGCTTTTTAATAAAAGCTTTTTTATATTTTCCTTCTGATAATTCACAATTCA
Source organism: Parasteatoda tepidariorum (assembly GCF_043381705.1). NCBI lineage: Eukaryota > Metazoa > Arthropoda > Arachnida > Araneae > Theridiidae > Parasteatoda > Parasteatoda tepidariorum. The sequence goes on from NC_092208.1 coordinate 61,037,519, forward strand.
TATTAAAGAGTTTTTTTTAATCATTAGAATACAAAATAGGAAGGAAAATTAGATTGCATCATAACATCAAAAAATTTGTAATTCTGAAGTTACCCCAAACGATTACAATATTATACTTTTTCAAATTTCAGATTATAATAAAGTATTACATTTTCTCTGTAATAAAATAAGTATAAACTGAACTTTTTTTAAAGTCAAGAAAGGATTATTACGTGTAAAGAAAGTGCAAAAACAATAAAAATCGCTATGTATATATATAAAAAAATATTTTTTATCGTTGTCTACAATGGAATGTTAAAGAACACCGTCTTTATTTTACGAGCTTAGATATTTGTGGTGCAAAAAAGTCGAGAAAAAAAGGGTGCTAGTTGTTCGAGATACATTGAACTCTTTTTTTTAAAAAATAAAGCTATGCCTCACATTTTGTTCGAGATCAAGAAAGAATTTTTCGCCACAAACATGCAATTTAATTTTTGTTTAATTTTTTTTAAAGAAAAAAAGATTCTTTTCACCCTTCTTTAGACAGAATATTTTTTCTGTCTTTTCTGTTTAATTACTCCGTGAAAATGAGAACTAAGAGCACATCTGCCCACGGGAGAGATGGAGAAATAATTTTTATTTTCTTTTTTCACTGCCCTTAATTAAAAGCTCATTTAACGTTAGTTATCAAAAAAAAAATGGTTAAATGATCGGTCTTTTTAAGGAAAAGATTCTACAAGAACATCTCGGTTTTAATTTAACATACACCTCAAAACCATTATATGAATATTCAACTAATTTAGGCAATTAAGAAATCTGTTTTTTCGCCGTTGATTGAAAGTCAGGTATCTAAGAATAGTTTAATTGAGATACATCGAAAAAAAAACGTTAAACGCTGAAGAAATTCTTAGTAAAATATAAATAGATGAAAACTAGTCAATTCAATATGTTTCTTTTTAATTTACAAAAAATGGGCATTTGCTAACTTTATTTCTGTTTAATTTAATTCACGAAATAATTTTTTACTAGCTGAATTTGATTTTTATATTTTATAAGACATGATGGCTCATTAATTAAAATCTCTGAACTTTTATTGTGAGGAACAGAAGCTACACTCCATTTGCGGCTTGAAGCCTATCTGGAATTTTTTAGAGAAATATTCAATATTCTTTATTGAAACTAGGCATCTTTTGATTTACAAAGAGAGGAAAATCATGAAAACCTTTTATAGTTAGTCCGACGGTAAGGAAATTCTTACCAATCATTCATCGTGTCTACATTTTGGAATATTTTTCGCCAACAATAAATAAATTGATCAACTATTGCTGGTATCCGAAACTTTGCTGCCTTATAAGGAAGCAAGCTCTTAAGATCTTGAGCCACGCTAGATTTTCATTAAATAATTAGCCAAAACTAGTACTCTAAAACAATGAATAAGACAGAAATTGGATTGATTTGTATATATGGCTAATGGCACAACAGCCGATAACAGCTAACTGCGCTACACAATAAAAACTACACAACTTATTTAAAGTATCATATCAAACATTATGTTATAAACTATGTCCGGTGAGAAAGCAGATTGCATACGGAAAAATCAATAGGTTGATTCGGGGTTACAGAATCTTATTTTTGTGGAAGAAGATAAACTTCGTGATCAGTAAACAGACACAAGAGGTTCTGAAAACTGAGAAAAAGGACTAAAAAGGGTCTAACAGTCAAAATAGTAATCTATCAGATAGTAATTTATTGGTCACTGAGCATTGGTCACTAATTGGTCACTGACAATAAATTAATTGGTCACTGAGATTTAATAAAAATTGCTTTGGGCATTCTTACTAGTCTCAAGAACTAAAAGTAATTGAGATTTATTTTCAAAATTTACATATTTCATTAAAATAGCAAAATATATCTATCTAAATTTTCAAAAATTCATTTCGAAATTTTAACAAAATCAGAAAATATTTCGCCGTTCTATTTAGGTTAATGAATAACAATGCTTTCTTTACTTGAATGTTATTCAAAAATATATAAGCCCTTAGTAATAACAATTTGAAGTATTAAATGTAAGTCTAAAATATTCCTTTATATAACATTAAAAAAAAACTATTTTCAGTCTTAGCATTTAAAGCGAATCGCGATTCTATTATCGATAAATGCAAAACCCTTGCGAATTTTTAGTTTTGCACCTTTTCTCGCTTTAATAAGGCTTGAACAATAAAACATGAATACAGCGCAACATGTGCTACACTTTGAATGAGGTATCAATAAGGCAAGAGGCAAACACAGTGAGACTCCACTTCATATGCAAATGAAACTTCAGAGAGCTCTTACCTTGTACAAAGGATTGTGATAAACAAAAGAGACCTCCCAGTTTTTAAGAATAAAAAAGAACAGTTCTCACGTTGATGGAAACATAGCTCCACCTTTTTAAAAAAAATATTCTGTGGAAGAGATTACAATAAGAAAGAATTGTGATGGAAAATTCGCATTCTCTTGCACTGGTGGGATCATTCACTGTGCAATGGCGTCAGATTTCGATGCGTTGTCTAATTTGATTTGTGGATGGAGGTGGATTTTAATGCCAGGGATTAGGCCGTTGTCAATTGAATCTATTCGCGAAAATGGCTCTGGAGGAGGAATGGCAATTCAAGCATTTGGAAATTAAATTATACTTCTTAGTTCTTCATGCATTGTGAGTAATTTTTAGCAACACCGTCTTTTTTAATGCAATTTAATCTGAGCAGTGTTTGACAAGATTAGCAACTCCAAGGTGGTGGAATTAATGATGCGACGTGTTTGTCGTCTTTCAATTGAAGAAACACTGCGGGACATCAATTAAAATTCAACCTTGTTGTACCAGACCTTTTGACGTGATTTGTATTCTCTGGTTTCATACTGGGGGAGATTAAAAGTGCATTGTTTATGTCTCAAAAGGCTATATTGTTGAGCGCAGATTTTATTCAACGATGTTCTGATGTGAAGTCGGGTTACAAAGGAGAAGCGTTATGATAGAAATGGATTAAAATGCATGTTTCTTAAATTCAATTTTGAATGAAAATTATTGTTATTTTTATTTTTGTTAAAGATATTTAATAAGATGGAGCAAATCCCCTTTAAAGACAGTAATTTTTTATGTAGTTTTTTTTATAAATATGAATAAAAACATTTTATATATTCATATTTTTGGAATTTAAGTATAATGCATTAAATTTTTCTGATTTAAAATAAAAGTTTGTAATGCGCTTAAGCAAAGATGTTTTAAAATTTACGGACCAATTATTAATTTTATAAAAATTAACCCCTTAACGGGGACATATATTTTAGAAAAAATGAACCAGAAATGGAAATTTTTGTTTGACTGTTTAATTTTGTTCTTTATATTATTATAAAAGTTAGAAAATATTTTTTTATTGCAAAAATAAAATTGTAAATGCAATAACTACTATAGTCATAACTTTTTACATACACATAAAAAGTAATGGATTACCCACATATCTAATTCAATTAGAGAAAATTAAACAAAATTTTGCAGCTAAATATAAAATTACTAGTATAACATAATATAAAAACACAACAATATGATTTTCTATACATAAATTTTAGAAATCTTTTATAGTATGTTAAATCCTAAAACCCCAACCCATATTTCCCTCCTTCGACAGAAGTCGTAATCGGTAAAAAACTAATGCCATCTATTAGGAAAATAGTGAATTAAGTGTCTTAAAGTTGAAACGAACTGAGCTCGGGCTTCACAAAAGAGAAACGTTAATTTTTCTCTTGCCCGAAATCAGTTCGTGCATCACAAAAAATGCACATTGTAGGCGACGCTGGCAAAGAGCTAAATTCAAGTAACGATCGATGTATTTAAACTTTTTTCCTTCTTTTAAAACGTTTTTCAATTTTTAAAGACATGTGCTTTTAATAGAGCTTTGTTTCATAATCGGGTGGTAACTGAATTAATTTTTATACTTTTTGTGAGCGTGTAGTTATAATATCGCTCAAATTTCATGTAAACACAAGCTACCACATTATCTAATTCTTAAATTTGATTACATGTTGCTATGGTTCAACTAGAACTGAAAATTTGTTCAATTTAACATCTTATTAAGGTTGCAGTAAATTTGCACCACATTATCTTTCAAAATTAAGGTAAATTTGTTAAAATTAAAAACAGGTTTTTGAGAATTAATATTACTGAAAAAATTACTAATAAAAGTTTATGGTAAAAATGAATTATGCGATAAAATGGATTTTACGTTTGATATAACCAAATTATGCGAAAAATTATACCGAACAATGAAATGGAAACAAATAAATGATCATTGTAGTTGACTAATTAACTAAATAAAATTAATATCCGATAAATTTACTATTATATGATATAATTAAATGATAAATATATTAACATTTTGATATTGCTGACCTACATACTTTTCTTTGGCACTCTAAAGTTTTTACTTCACATAATCTAAATTAATTTTTAATAAAATAGGTTTTAACCACTTGTAACTAAAATTTTTTTAGCAAAAATAAATAATCTATTCACAGAAAAATGAAAAAAACGAATTTTGTAAAAATTATTTTCTATAAGTACTTTAGTACTTTTATCATCAGTTCGATATTAGATTTTTTAAAGTTTTTAATCACTAATTAAGCACTTTAAAAGGTAAATTTATATTTAATGATGCAAAGTTATGTTTATGAGCTACGCGTTAAGTGAGTTTGTTTTATACAATGTAAAAAATATCTGATTGAAATACCGTTAAAAATTATCGATACTTTGATTTACGGTACTTCTTACAGAAAAATCCATTTTTACTGTAAAATTTTACGGGACAAAGAATATGATATACCGAAACTTTTACAGTAGTGTTTACTATAAGATATTCGAATCACTGTAATTAAATTAATATAATTGAAAAAATTACTAATAAAAGTTTATGGTAAAAATGAATTATGCGATAAAATGGATTTTACGTTTGATATACCCAGTACTTTTTGCCTTAAATTTATTTGGAATTTTTTACAGTGCACTCAGATAAGAAAAAAATGACAAAGGCAGGATAAATTTTAGGGATTTCATACTTATTAATAAATTGTAAAGCGGGGTACGTTGAAATGTTTATTTATGGTAAAATAGTTCCGACGCTACTATAATTCAAAGTATAGTTTCAGTACAACATAAACGTTTCAAGTAACCTTCTCCGAAAAATTATTCAGATGTACAACTTTCAACTTCCTTGTTATTCGTTTTTTCTGAATGTGTGCTGGAAAAATCAAGCAAAACCCTCTTTTTTAAACAAGCTTTGTCTAAAAAGTGGGGAAAATACCAAGAAGAAGAGTCTGTTTTCTTCTCTTGTAATCTCAGTTTCGGGAAAAGTGGGAGCAAGGGATGGGGGCAGGATTACCTGGAAAGCAGGCCAGTACCATCGCAGCGCAGTTTTTTCTTGAACTGATCGTAAAGTGAAGAACCTAGCTTTATTTAGATCCATTAATTTTACACAGGGTTGGACGAAACAGCCTGCTGTATCGGATTTCTTTTACAGAAGGGAAGATATAGTTTGTTTTTTTCCTTTGTCTCCTCTATTTGTGGATCCGTTGTCTGTGATTTTTTAAATTTTTTCTTCCTTTTTGTAGTTAAAGCCTTCTTTCCTCTGAAGAGCCCTGGTTTTTTTATTTTATTTAAAAAAGATATAGTAGAAAAGGATTCGGAATTAAAAGAAAAAAAAAAAGGAGATACTTTTCATCTTTCAGTCTTAAGCCGTAGAATGTAGTTTTGTAGTTGATAACGAACTTGTTTTTTGTACTATTAGATTCGGGAATAGGTATCATTTTTAAGTTAATCTAATTATTTTTAAGGGGATTAACTTTATTAATAGTCATATAATTTAGTATGCGAAAATTATGCATGATTGTTGATTTAGAAAAAAAAAACACCATTGGTTATTCTTATGGCTATTTTAGATAAAATATAATGCTACAGTTCTTAAACCGTTTATTTTAAATAAAGTTTTTGTTCTAAAAAGCAGTAATTTGTATCTTGTACTTAAAATGGATGATGCAATGTAAAAAAAAATATTTTTGAACTTTTCATTAAACGTTTAAAACTTATACAATTCTTCTAAACATAGCCTTCTAAACATCTATTTTTTATTTTAGAATTTTTTGAATACTTTTTTCAAACTCTTTGGATAAACCTATTCTTTGAGATTTGCTTCATAACGCGAACATGAAAGAAATATTTTAACTGAATTCAATAATTGATTGACTTTTTTCTAGACTGGAAAAAATCCTTTTGTCTATCCGAAGTTTTAAAACTATGCAAACTTTATTGTTAAATAATGTAAATAATTCTTAATTTTAAGAATTTTAAAATTATTCTTTGAAATTTTCTTTTAACTGAACATGTTCAATAACGTGAACACAAAAAGAATATTTTACATGAATTTATAATTCTTCTGATTTTTAAGATACTGTAGAATACTTTTGTATAGTATGATACTTTTTAGAAATTTTTTAGTTAATGTTTGCGAAATACTACATACGGAAAAAAATCTGATAAAATTACCGTACTGTATTACCGCACATTTTTTTGAGCTTTTTAATGTTGACTTGTAAACTTCTTAAACGACTAGTTCGCTCTAAAATAAGTGAAATAAGAGATAAAAGGGCGTGAATTTTCCTTCTCGCCATTTTTCATTTACAGTGAAGATAAACAAAAAAAAAAAGGTTTGACTAAAAACAAGCTGCGAGAAATTAAATGATCTGCCAATGTTCTCGGAGTTCACGTTTCACACGCGAATCCCCGAAAAATCCCTAAACTATAATTCTCTAGTAAAAGAAAAGCTTCTCTAAACGTAGTAGAAAAACTGGGGTTGCCACTTTTGGGATGAATGCCAGTTTGTTTCATCTGTTAACACGCCAACTAAACATCATTTTTTAAGATCATATTAATAAAGACACAACACTGATTTCGTAATGAAAGCTTCTACGGCTTATAGCATGCTAATTTTGCTCTTTAGAGTAATTTGCCTCTAATTTTGCAATAAATATTTTTTTTCTTTCGAAAAAGCAATAATATGTAAAAATTATTGTAGAGATTTTAAAACAGAATTTTTTTTAAACTGTCAATCGTGAGTACGCATGATATCGAAAAGAAAATTTTTAGAGTTTTGAGAACTATGTATTTGTGATTTATTTTTAGACTGGAACATGAAAATTAAAATGGAACGCAATTTAATTGATTTTAATTGTATTTTTTTCTCACAGAATTCAGCAAAAATTTTCGAATTTTAACCTGTTTCATCACAAGATTTTTGGTTTGCATGTAAAGAGCGAAAAATCCATGGTATTTTGTTTTAATTTTTTGAACAGGGATTTATATTAAAAATGCAACAATGCTAAACTCTCGTAAAGGGATCGTCTTTTCTGTAAGGGTATTATTTAACTTTACATTATTAACTTAACACTATTTAACTTTACACTTTAGTTATTAACTTTAACATTTTAATCTATATTTTATAAATATTTAGGAGGTTTATTACTGGTCAAGTACTGAACTTTAGAGAAACAATTTTTCTTTCTGTTTAGGAATGATTAGTAAAAAAAACAGAAAAAAAATCTTAGTTCATACACAAAAATGGTAATAAACTTTCATTTCTTTCATAAGGAAATCAAACTTTAAAATTTATTTGCTTCAAAAATATCAGAAACGCAATTAAAAAAAATATAAATATGTAGCGAAGAACCTAAGTTTACGAATCTCATTTGCTTTTAATTTAATGGCTTAACTTAACAACAAAGATCTCTCACAAATATTGTATTTTAAAAAAAGGGTATGTAGCTGGCAAAAAAAAAAACAGGGAGTAATAAGACCAAGGTGTACCAAAGAGAAAAAAAAAACAATAGACTTTCGATTTTTGGCTCTAACTTTTGATTGGTTATAAAAAAAGCTACTTGGTTGATCATAAAAAAAGCTACTTGATTGTATTAAACTTAAAAAAAGCAACTGCTTTCTTTTCATTTTTAATTAAGTTTTACAATTATTTCTAATTATTATATACTAATATTTTCTTTAATTTTTTTTAGCATATTAGGTGGTAGTATATAAAATAAAGGCATATATCCTAATATATATGCATACTACTAACTAAGTAATGAATTAAATATACCTTAGTGCGAAATATATAATGAAAAAATGAGCTTTAATAAATATATGAAGATAAGAAAGCAATAAATAAATAAATAAATAAAAATTGTGATGAATCGCCGAATGTAGCACCCTTTTGTCATGGAAATCCCTATTACGTATATCTTAACCCGGGCATTTTGCCAGACTATTTGACCGATGACACTTGCCCCAATTTTCCCGCCATCAGGAACAAAAAGACTTTCTTTGACCTGTCATTCAAATGCTTTAGACTTAACATCTAAATTTGAAACGTTTTGTGGTCGCACGCTGATAAATATATGAAAGATAAACTAATATATTATTTGTTTATTGAAATACATCCAATGTAATAAAAAATTAAACAACGGAAAAGGATATTTTCGATAATTTGTACAGCAATATTAAATTAAAAATATACACTTATATGAATAATACTATACCTGAGTTATATTTTGGTAATTCTACGGTTGACATTGATATATTTTCAAGCCTAAAAAAAAAGAGATTTCAAATTAGTTTAAGAGCAAAATTGCAAATAAAATTATTTCATTTACAGTTATCAGTTAACTCAACGATAGACTATATGATTTTGAAGTGTTAAAATAAACTACATTAAAATTTCATGGATTATATAAGTTTTAAATGCAATTTCAACTAACTATATATGTGAAATATTTTCCTCTTCTAAAAGCCATCATCTAAAAAAGAATGTTACCTACTCTAAAAGCATATTATTTTTGCTGAATGTCAGTTGATTTTATTAGAAATATTTGTTCGGGCGTCTGTTAATTTAGTTCTTAATCTACTCCCCACTGTTGTTCCTAATTAGTTTCTTTTAGGTAGTAGCGCTATCTTTTGACAAACGCTCTAACTAAATTTGAAACTAGGAGAACAAATAACGTGACATCTTTAGCAGAGCAAATCTTATTGTCCAGTGCCAATAATAGTAATAATAATAAAAACAAACTACACTGAATAGCTTTAGATCTAATGCTCGTATTTTCACATTCTAGGACTCAATTTAAATGTTTTTTTTTATCGCGGGGGGCGGGCGATCTCAATTATGCTAATTGGTAGGGCCGACGATATTTTAAGTTAAAAATCAGACACAAAACGTATTTTTAAGCTGATTTCTGACCCTCTCTATATAGTCGCAATTTGGGAAATATGGTCCCAATAGTTTGGTCAGGAGTTTTTTGTGTGATTCGCCATATCTCAAGAATTTTTTTAAGCGATTTGGAAAATATTTGCACACAGAATATAAAATTCACTTAGTGACAGATAATGCCATGCAAGAAAAAATTTAAAGTAACTATTTATACTTTTATTTAATAATAGTTGAAAACTTTTGAATTGTAAGGTATACAATATTTCACATCATTTTAAACAATGCCGTTTTTAATGGAAAAGTTCAAAATTTGAGCAAAAACGATAGAATAATTGCTGAGTAATTGAATTTTAAAAAATTTTGTATTTTTAAAATTCGATTTCACAGGAACTAATCGACCAATATTACTAAAACTTTGCATTTTTTGATAGAAAATTTATCTTTCATTTGGAACTCATTCTTCTTCAGTTTCTTCGGCATAATTTAAAAACTAATATCCAACAATAAAGTTTTGAAATGAAACTTCAATGCTTTATTGTACTACAACCTGATTTTTCTAAATTAGCAAAATAGATTAGTTTCGATTCCTTTATTTCACATGAAATATAAATAAAAAATCTGATGTAGTTGCAAATTCATCAATGATATTCAACACTAATAATTTAGATTTTTATTACGTTCAAAATTAAAGAAATTTTTGAATGAAACCTATGCATTAAATACCCAGAAGAAATTTAATAGTACAAAAATAAATAAGAAATGAAGCTAGGGGAAGAATTAATTAATCTTTTATTGAGTATATAAGCTCCTGAAAAAGAAAAGAAAATCAAATCTCTTGCGTACTGAGTTAAAAAGAAACTACTTAATCTCAGATTCTTAAGAAACATTTGATTAAAACTAAAATTTAAATCTTTTGTTCTTACATTATTAAAAAAATTAAAATAATCATTAATGCTCGGCTCAAACAATGACTTAAAATATTTCATTACTTTTTAAATTGGAAATGATCTGAAATAATGAAAAATACATTCTTAGTTTTTAATATTTAATTTCGATTTATAATGGGAAAAAATACAAATCACTGAGAGGAGTTACTATTTTCGTTTCAAACTGCTTAAAAATTATATTGTAGAGTTGAAGCCATGAATTGATACTCCGAATGTAGGTGTTTATTTTAATTTGAAAACTTAAATCTTTAAAAAACTACTCTCAAATTTCAAATTCATTTACAACTTAAAATTTTTGTACAAATACACAATAAATGACAATGCATATATGTTTGTATTAGCTTAATGAAATATAATTATCTGAATGAAGTTAGACTTTAATACGTTTTTACGTATATTTTATTTATTTGAATGTAATATTTAATATTTATTTCGAAACATTGTGCTAATGTTAAAAATTCTCTTATAATTTCGTACTAATCTTAAAAACACATTAAAAGTTTTTTTTTTATATATTACGGCTAAAATTTTAAAAATAAATTTCCGTTAAACGTTTGTAGGTATAACAGTTTTCCTGGGAAATTTTAAAACTGGTTTGATATAAAAATTGTGCCTTTATGTTCACAAAATTTTTATGCATGGTAGATAATAGATAGCGAAATTCTACTCTGCAAATTTTTGCATTATGCATGGTTTATATTTGAGTAAACATTTATTACTGATACAATAAAGAGATTTCATAAGAAATAAGCCTATTTTTGTTCTAAATTATGTTTTCCCAAAAGTCTGTTACAGAAATAAGTGCTTTACAATTGAATACTCAAACGATTTCTATCTCATCTATTCTTAACTCTTCAATATTTATTCAGCAAAAGAAATTTAAATCGCCATTCGACATTTACTTTTTTAAAAAATAAGCTTAAAATTCCATTATACGCTTTTTGAAGTAAACATTTTTTTTTATTTTATATTCTCGCCTCAATTCAAATTTTAAATTCCCCGTCGGTTTGGAAAAGTTGACTTTTTACCCGATTCAACAACAATAGAAGTTTGAATGTGCCCAAATCTATGCAAAAAGAGCGTCTGAATAAAAGAAATAGAACATTCTTCAGGTAGTATAATTTTAAGCTAATCAATTCTTACTCTAAAAGAAAAAAAAATATATTGAGTACATTTACATGGATATTGGCTAATATATACATTCACTTAAGGAAAAATCGCGCCAACAAAGGAAAAAAGGAGCCTTCTCCGAACTACAAGTATTCTGGATTCATTCTAATTGTATTCAACTCCTGGAATTTGCTTTAATTAAGGTTGGGTATGGAAAGCAAATCCTCCCGGAGTCTTTGCATGGGCGCCATTGTTAAAAGTGTGGCGCCCCAATATTGCGTTAAGTATATGCGAAGGACCGGAGAGCATTTATATGCTAATTCTCAATATGTCGCCACATTTCTGGCAGCCAAGAAAATTTTCCTTAAGTTTTCCGGCTTATGAGATTAACGCAGTTCGCTTCCCACCCCCCTTGTAGCCATTCTCGAAAAATATATCAAAATATTTATCAGGCACTTATAAAGGTTTGTGGAAAATGCGCAATTTTTCCCTCCGGATTTAAGCTGTGCTGGATTTAAAAGGATTTTTCATCGTTAATTTTCATCGGAGAATGTATGTTTTCCAATCTGAGTTAATCTTTCTAAGCGGTGTACTATAGCGGCATACGTTTCAATCAAAAGAGTTTCCATGCAAGCGTTTTTATTTCTTTTAATTTTTATTCATCTTCTGCGGTTCTCAAAGTTTTAAAATCCAATAAATTTTTGCGAATGTTTTTGACGTAAGGATTTAGCCTATGGACTATTTATCAAACTTATAAATGGCATTAGTAAATCGTCCGGCATTTTTGGAAATATTGATGATTTACTTATGCTAATAAATATGTCTTCATTTTTTAACACTTGATCTGTTTTTAAGCCCCATATTTTAAATTTACCGAAATGGATACTTCTATTTTAAATTCCTTTATATTTATCAATAAGGATATAAATATTTATAGAATTTGATAAGTAAAATATTGAAGAAACAGTTAATCTAATTACAGGTTTTTTAATAATTATATTTTTAATGTATAAAACACATAAAACAATTTCATAAAGATAATAATGAGTAGTATGAAAGTATGAATTATTTACCATGTTTTATTATTACCACATTTATTTCTACACACATTAAATTTGATATTGAACCACATTTACCCCGTAAAATTATAAGCTTGCATATTGTTTATACGATCTATATAGTTTTAGGAGGGGAATATCGATCGCTGATCAGTACCACAGAAACAGGGATATATAGAAAATTTCCTTCCCCCTTCAGATCCATGTCTAAACTGATGAAGTTGCCTCACGAATGAGTGGTTCTGCAATCTATCCATGAGGTTTTGAGACAACGAAAAGCACTAATTCTTGACTTAATTCACAAGGCTAATGACTGGTGAGCTTATTTTGTCCAAGTGTCATCAGAAACAGGAGAGAGATATTTTTTGAAAGCATATACTATATAGAAAACAAAACCAGTTTCTCTAAATTTGTTTCCACTGAGCCATGGTGGCTCAACTGATAGAGCACTTGCCTCTCCCGGGTTCGCTTCCCAGCGATAGCTGGTCGTTACGAATTCCAAACCCACCTAACAACGACCGCAGTTCTAATGAAAAATATCCTCAGTGGTAGACGGATCATGGGTTAGAATTCCCTTACCATCAGGTTGACCGTAGGAGCGTTTCGTGATTTTCCAGTACATGTAACACAAATGCGGGTTAGTTCAATAAAAAAGTCCTCCACGAATGCGAATTTCTCATAATACTTGAGCCAGGAGTTACCTTGTATTGTTTAAAATTTCTAGGCTACGGAGTTGAACATTAGTAGTCGTAAACTCAAAATTAAGTCAGCTGTACAAGGACGGTTATACAATATAACCGTACACTTAATAAATTTTTTTTCTTTAACATACAACAAGCATTTTCCTTTCCTTACAAGAGTTTCACTTTATATTTAGAAAAACAAAATGTTTTTGATAGGAAATTATCCTAAAAGAATAATCCTTAATTAGCATTTAAGATAAATATCTATTTTAAGATCTATAAATAACAAATTATTATTGAAAGCTGTAACCCCCAGAAATTTCTTTTTCGGGGAAGAAAAGAAAGTTAAGTTAGAGGCCGCCTCAACTGCCATTAACTGGGGCTGAGCAAGGCTGCTCACGTCCTCTTCTATTCGCGCTCGTGCGTCCAAGACTCAGTCATCCAGAGCATTTCAATTACTCTTAAATCCCTACCAAACTTTCACTAGCCTAGGGATTTTTTTATTATATTCCCTTTCACTTTTTTCACCCCAAAACCCCGTTCTAAGTAGAAAAAAAAAGCAGGGAAGTGTTGCAAATGGTGGGGAAAAGGGAGCACTATCGTTCACTCATTTTCCCCTTGAAATCCAATCACGGATAGGGGGAACAAAAAGAATGGTGTTGGGGTGGGAAAGGTCTTAGAATTCTGTTATGGTGTTTTTTTTATTGTTTTTTTTTTTAAGGCGTGACAAACTTGTCCTCTCGAAAAAAAAGGAACTAAGTAGTTGACGTAAAAGTCGAGTTCCGAGTTGTGTTGAGAATTAAAGAAGGAAGACATTGATTCAAGAAAACAGTAGAAACAATGCAAAAGACACGTGATTATCGGTGAAAACAACAATTAGCATTCATAACAACATGGCTTTCGGGCACACAATTTCAACTTTTTATGTATGGACCACCATTTTTTTCTTCTTTTTACCCACTTATACAAAACGTTGGGGGCATAATGTGATAATAAAATATTATAGAATAAGAGGAAGAATAGAGTAATATTNATTTCAACTTTTTATGTATGGACCACCATTTTTTTCTTCTTTTTACCCACTTATACAAAACGTTGGGGCATAATGTGATAATAAAATATTATAGAATAAGAGGAAGAATAGAGTAATATTCTTCCTCTTATTCTATAATATTTCGGGTAATATAAAATACTGCAATCTATCACAAAACTGGATGGAACTTATAAAATCGACCAAATAATACTCCTCTCTCAAAAATTAAGTAATTTAAAATAAAAAACATAAATTTAACTTATAACTATCCTCCTGAGACGTGAGGTCTCAGTAGTTAAGATACTGTACTAACATTTTTTAAAGGCTAGGAAGTTGCAGGCTCGCGTAGCTTTAAATCAATGAACATCAGTTTCCCTGGGAAATAAAGGAGGCTGGAGCTCAATGCCAATCAAATAGCCCCCCTTAGGCTATTGTGAAATCTTTAACACTAAATTCTCTTCGCTAACAGCTGGAAGTTGCCTGAATATTTTATATTATTTTTAATACATAATATCTATTAATTTCCTTTTGCGATAATATTTCTATATTAAAACATATATTCAAGCATTAAAAATAAGTCAACAAAATCCCAAATTATTACATTTTTCTTGAATACATATTTTAATAAATACATCTATACTTTTAATTAGATTCTTTCATATTAAAAGATAATCTTCTTTTTTTCCTATGTTACTTTTAATCTATTGGTAAATTAAAAGTAGTGTAGATACTTCCATATAAAAAGATATATTCAAGAGCCGTATTAATTTTAGTTTTTGAGTTACTTTTAATCCTTGAATTTATCTCTTAATATCGAAATATCTACACTAGGATTAATTTACTTTAGCAAAAGGAATGAAAATAGCATAGCCAGAAAAAGAAACACTCAAGAACATAAAAGCCTCTTTAGATAAAAATAAATTTAAGATAAATGAAGTAGTAATTTATGTGTAATAATTAGATCAACAGGTACTTATTAATCACGATGAAATTAATTAGCGCTTGAATAAAAATCGTCTGCCTTTCTTTCGAGTGAGATAGCCAAGCACCCAAGTTGATTTTGCTCGGAAAAAAAGTCACAAAAAAAACGTCAACTATGGCAAACAAAAGAAGGAAGTAGTTAAGAGCAGAAGACCTATCGATTAAATCAACATGGCATTGTATCTAGGGATCATTTAGTCCCAGAGCACAACGCTTTATCAAAGGTCCTAATCAATAAGGACTTTTATTTATTTACTTCTTTACCTTCAAAGAATTAACAACTATAGTAAGGAATTCTGTAGTATACTAGGAATAACTTAAAGTAGAATGACGTTATAAAAATAAAATTGTAATTTTTTATTGAAAAGAAACTATTATTAATTAATATAAAAAAACATTTCTTTTAAAGTTTAATGTATATAAATGTGTAATTTAGCAATTGGAAATACGTAGGTTGTCCTAAAATGCTTGCAAGGCTTGAATTGTGCATACATAATGCAAAAGAGAAATAAATAATATTTTTTAAGGAAATTAACTATTATTAATTATTTGAACAAATAAGTGTGTAATTTCGCAATTGGAAATACATATGTTGTCCCAAAATGTTTGCAAAACTTGAATTTTTACCTACATAATGCACATGAGAAATAAATATTTTTCTTAAAAAAAGTAACTGTTATTAATTATTCGAAAAAATGCGTTTATTTATTTATAAATAAATTTGTAATTTTGCAATTGAATGTAAATAGACAGTGCCCCAAAATTACCACGAGATTTAAATTTCACTCCAACGAAATTCAAACGAAAAAAAAAGAAAAAAAAAAAGAAGGCAGCTTTAAAGCTGGCAGTTTAAGGTTATTATATATGGTGCGCAAAAAAAAGACAATGCAAATTTTTTTGTTGAGTGCTATTTTAATCAATATAGAGTTTTCACCAGTTTTGTAATTCCCAGTTTTCAAAATTACCTGTTCGCATCGTGCGAATTAATGTCGTAGAACACATTCTTTTACATCTAAGAATTATACAAACAAGCTGACAAACCCCACGCCTTAAAAGAGAATACTGAGCAATGCAACAACGAAATTTAGCCACACATTATATGTTAAATGGTATTATACATATCCCTATAATATTTCCTGAATCAATAAAAAATCGCATTTCTTGAATTAAAATCTGTTTTCAATCAAAATTTACTTCTTGAGTGAATTTTTAGACACAATGTATTTCACAGAAATATAAATGTAATATAAATTTATAAATTAATATTTTTTGCCATAAATGGCAAAATTTTTATGCAGTGTCTGTTTCTTTAATATACTTTGTCTTTAATGTTGAAAATGTTTTGGAATCTATATTTATTTGAAAAACATATCCTCAACTCGGAAGGATATATGGATGAGGATACTTTTATATTACTATTTGTAAATTAATTTAAGCTCAAGAATTCTGAAAATTCTTCATTCTTGAATGATGCAATTACAAATTTAATTATATACAATTTAAAACAAATAGATTAGATAGAGATATCTACAATGCACAATAAAAATTAAATCCAGCATATATTCAATTCTTCAAAATCAAATAAATACTATACCCCATGATGTCATTGAATATTATATTAAACAATATATTTAGCAAGAAGCATCAATAAAAAGAAGATGATGCTTTGAAATGAAAATAAAATGCTTGGAGCAAATATAATGGATACCTTTTACTAAAGATAATGGTAAACCAAATATTTGTTGTGACAAGATAATCCTTTTGGCGATCTTTTTCCATGCCAAACCGAAGGAAAATTAATAAGGAAAGTTTAAAGCAACGTAGACAAAAATTAATAAAAGAAAGATGATCTTTTATTTAATTCAGCTTCCCTACCTTGATTAATTACGGTTTTATAGAAGATATATTTTTAATTACGAAAAATATTTTATCTTTTTCGACACATTTCGTAATCAACCAGTATATTACCGTTTCCTTAACATCAATAATAAATTAATAACGAAGCTAATAACTAATCCGGAAATGGGAAAAAAAGGTAATTGAAGAGACAAAATGCAAGAGTTCCAATTTCTAATTCTTATTAAAAAGATAAGTGTTTTAAAATGCTTTTGAAAACAAAATATTATTAAATATTTAAAGCTTATGAATAGAACTTTGAAGGTGTTAGAAATTATTTGTTTATGGTAAATATTAACATGATTAAATTTTTTTTAAAAATAAATAAAATTAGTATTTAATTTGTACTTTGAAAAGGGAATAATCTTTATTGGTTCAAGAAATAAATAAATGGATTCGCAGTTAATCAAACACTTAGAATTTTTAATGAACCATAATTAAAATAAGTATTTTTAGTGTTTAAATTGAAGTAAGGAAAATTTCAAATTTTTTTGAAGAAAAGTATAAACAGTTAAGAATGTTTATTTATCATAAATTAGCTAAATTTAATAGATTAATTTATTTTCTTAAATAAAACAGCAGGTGATTAAATAATTGAATTATTTTATAACAGGAAAAACTAAAAGTTTGTAGTTTAAAAAATATGGTACTTAAAAAAAAATGATTTTATTACATGTTTATTAAAAAATAAATAAAAAAAGTTTTGCCATTCAGTTTAAATTAATATATTAAGTTTAAACTAAATTTTAGAAAACAATACCAATTAAAAAAAATGAATGCAATTATTTATAGAAATAATTTAGAATACTATCTTAATTATATGTTTAAAGAAAACTGCTTTGAATTTTATTACTTCTGTATATTTGTAACTGATTTTTAAAGTTGCCAAAAAATTATTTATTCTTTTCATTTGGCTTCCTTATTATCATTTGATTTTCTTAAAAAATGTGAATCTTTTAGGTACAGAATTTAGAAAAGCTTGATGAAAAATATTGAAAAAATAATGAAAAAACATGATTATTTAACCCGATGAAAAGTAAAATTTTTACATCATGCTGAAATGCAATGACACTATTTCAAATTCTTTTGGTTTATAACTCTTTAAAAAAATTTAACTATGAAATTAAGAGCAAAATTAGAAGTACGTAATACGGTAATAATCTATTTATAACTTTAAGTACCAAAAATTTCTTATTTTTTGAGTAAGTAAAAGCTTCTATTATTATTCTGTTTTATTAAATTTTAATTCGTAATACTGCTCAACCCCTTCATTTTTAAATATATAATATTAAGCAAGACAAAAATTTATTTTGACGAACATTTTATTCTTTTTTTTATATAAATATTGGATTTTTACATTAATAAAAAATTGATTTTATACAAAGATATCGATTTGAAAATGCATCTAAGTATGATAATGATATCTAAATTTGATATAAAAAATATGTAAGAAAAAAGTATTAAAAAATTAGAAAGTTTTTTTATTTTCTCTTTTAATATTGCCTTATTTTTTGGAAAGCTGTTTTACAGATAAGTTGGAAAAAAAAGTAAAGCATTGGAATGAAATATATTCATTTTCATAATTATGAGACAATTTTGCACATAAGTAAATACCTTTTAGTAACGAAACTAAGTGGTAGTAGGAAGAAAATACAGTCAAACTTATTAATCGACTAGTTTATTGCTAAAGGTAAGAGGTGCATGAAATGTCTTTCCTTTAATAGAGTAAAATTTTAAAAGTTTGATTTATATAAATTAATAATACATAAATCTATTTAAATATGATATAAAAAGTATGTAAAAAAAACATTCAAAAATTTGAATTAATAGCTGAAAAAAAGTAAAGAATCGGGAAGAAATGTATTCATTTTCATAATTATGAGACAATTTTGCGCAATAGTTTGATAGTATTTTAATTTATAACAAATTGTAAACATAGAAGAAAACAATAAAAATTATGAAAAAAATGAAAAATATAATAATGACAACCGAACGTCGTCAGTGGTTATCAGCCAAGGAAATCAAAAAAATACAAAATCTTTTCTATCGAGAGAGTAAGACAAATATCTAAAATTTGCTCTCTCTGTACCGGAATATGAAATTTTACTCCCTCAGTGCAGTAAAGTTTTTTTCTCCTTCAAGGCTAACTTATTGTTGAAAAGATGTTTTACAGAGAAGTTACAGAAACAATCACAACTAGTGTTTTTATGATATTTTTAGGTGTAGTTGGTTGTAATGAAATATTTATTTTTATCCATAATTTATGTAATTATGATGAAATTTTGCGCACAATTACAGATTTACTAGAGTTTCCCTTTTTCTTTTTATTTCTTTAATTATTTTGCATGTAACTAAACGATTTTTACATATTCATATTCAATACATTTTAATACATTTGCAACTCGTAAAAAAAGAAAATATCTAGTTTACAGGAAATATGAAATAATAATTATTAAAATAGGTTAACAATGCAGTGAAATATTTTGGGAAATTAAAAATAATTCTTCTAATATCACGGATAACGGAAGAAAGTTATACTTTACATCGTTTATACTTTAAATTGAATCCATAGTTACTATTCGTTTTTCAAAATAAATAGTTAAATATATATTTAATGTTTAAATTATTTATAAATTTTGAACATTTTATTTTTAAAACAATTTTGCATAAACATAATAAATAATTGTGCAGATTTAATTTTTAATAATAATTATAATTATTTCATAATTGCAACTTATTTAATAATTGAAGCATTTATTTAATTATTACAACTTTTTTTTAACAATTACAACTTTATTTAATAATTACAACTTTTATTTAATAATTATAACTTTTATTTAATAATTACAACTTATCAGAATAAAAAAGGAAGAAAAAAAAGACTGGGTAAAAATAAATTTAGAAATAAAATAGTGTACGTTGTATTGAACGAAGAATTTAAAATTAAAAAATTCTCTCCAGCTATAATTCTCACTATATTTTTTTAACCTCAATAACACGCTAGGAGTTTCTTTTCTTAACTTTTTTTTATAAAGTTCAAATATTTCTTTTTCTTATTTAACTATACGACTTGGATTTATCGATAAGAAGATAAGCTTAACTATTATATAATGCATTTTCAATGCATTTAGTGAAAATAACGGAACAGAAAAATTAAATAAAATAATTCTCTAAAGATTTTAAAGAATTTAAACATATGAAACTTTACATTTATGTATAAGTCTATTTTCTCTGTGAAAGTACACAAATAATAATAAGAAGAAATAGTTTTATAGAAACTTCGCATATGAAATTCATTTCTCTAGTGATCGTGTTGAGTTGGCTCATAAATTATATCACTTTCAACACATTTCATGGCAATAAGAAAATATTTTGCGCATAAATTGCACTAAAGCACCCTCACGTATTTATTCCTTTCAGTATTTATTTGTTTATAAAGAGGTTAATAAATATTGCTGCAAGATAAGCAATTTCTAAAACTACAGAGAAAAGTTGGCGTTTGATACAAGAATTGCTTTTTGCAAAAAAACAATTCTGGAACGTTTAAAACTGACATAAATTTTAAGCAGGAAAATTGAAATAAATTTCCCTTGCTTACCTTACATAAGTCTAAATAAAGTTATTATGTTTTTCTTTCATATATTTTACCGTAGTATCTAAGACATTATAAGTTAAACACATATTTTAATGTTAGACAATGAAAACAAATTGTTCAATTAAGTTTCATATTCATACTGAAAAAAAGTATAATAAAAATTACCAGAATATGGTAAAATTTACCTTGTTTATGGCTTATTGGGAACACAAAAAGCTAAGTAATTTTCGCCTTTAAAGTGCTTTAGCAATAATTTGAGTAAGATTAATAATAAAATATTGATTTACATTGTTTTATATTATGCGGTAAAATTTGGTAAAGGTGGAAAAATTTGGTGTTTTTATTATGAAACCTTAGAAAATAGCTTAAAAGCCATTTAATTGGATAAATTTACTTTTCAGTTTTGTATTTTTTTCTAAATGTGTGATAATAAAAAGTATAACTTTGAAACCGTTACCATATGAACGTAAAAATTACCAAATGAGAAGTTTAATAGCATATTTTGGCTTTATTAACCAGAATTATGGTTTTTTGACCAAAAAAGGCAGTAGCAGATTTGTTTGTTCTGTGCAAGGAAAAATATGTCCAGTTCAATTTGTTTGTCTTACAATACAATATAATCAAAGAAATTATTTCGATATCTATAGCAAAAAAGAAAAAAGAAAAGATGTGCAAAGCAACAAATACACATACAAGAAATACAAAGAGATACGCACGAAAATTAAATAAAAATGTGTCTAAAATTAATAAAAATACTTCAAAATAAAATAGTTATAAGAAACTATCTTAATGAATTATATAATGTATGAAGTTACTTAATAAAAGGAATGTTTAAATTAAAAATGGAGAAAAAAATTTAACTAAAAAATGGGAAAATCTTAAAATGTATAAAAAAATTAATTAGTGATTTTCATTAAGCAAAAAATTTAATACGTAAGAAAATGACTTGTTTTCCTTCGGTATTGCGTAACCTTTTTTTAAATTAAAATTAAACTATCTTTATCTTTGAAAATTTCGTAATTAAAAATATAAGTTTCATAAAATTCAAAAGAAGTAAAGTGAAAATAGAAATGAAACAAGTATAATTTAATCTTTCATAAGGAAAAAGGTAGAATTTAATAAAAATGTATATAAAATGGAGATGTCATACATTCAGTATTTAAATAATAACGTAAATTAAAAAAGAAAATTTCAAAATTTCGTTGAATGTAAAATTGTTAGAATAAAATTAAATATGCTTAAAAATCGAAGAAAATTATTATTTGCAAACTTCGTTATTTTTAATAATTTATATTTCGGATAAAAAACTTTATAAATTAACGAAGAGATTAATGACGGCTCTGAATTTAGTATTAAGTTGCAATTTAAATAACATTTTTATACCTCAGAAATTAAATACCTTGTACATTTTCGATAAGTAAATGCTGAGTTATAGTATTTTTCAAAATTAAAGGGTGATTTTAACACTTTTAGTAAAACAAGTAGCTTTTTGGAAGAAATGTAGAAAAGATGCCGTGCGATTGAAGAGGCAAAACAAAATATTTTAATGGAGGAGGTTGATATTAACTTTTAGCAAGATTAAAACGAAATTACTTGCAATTAAGAAAGATATTATTAATTTATTAAACTTAAATTTCCAGTTAAAATAATGACTCTTTTGATATTTTTAAACGCGATAAATCGTGAATGAAAAAACTAAAATACAATTGAAATCGTATACTTTAGAAATACGTATTTAAACAAATAAGTATTTTTGCTTTATTAGGGAGGATGAGATTTTAGTAGGATTATTTTGAAAATGTAGCGAATTTAGATAGGGCATTCAAAAAAGTGAAAGACCTAAAAATACTTGGCGCAGGATGATAAGTGAATTGAAAATAATGGAGTAAGGCAAAATATCAGGTCATAAATTGAGTGAGACGGAAAGCTACTAAAGAAGCCCTATGCCCCAATTTTGAGTGAAGAGGAATTTATCGTTATTATTATTATTATTATTTTAGGTCTTCGATAGGGTGCAGATTTTCTTATATGTGTAGTCATTTCTAAACATGAAACCATAGAAACCAATTTTCTTCCTTTCAAAGAATATTATAAGGAAGGTTAATAAGGAAAGGTACAGAAAATGCGAAAGGAAATGAAAATGTGAAAAAAATGTGATAATATCGAAAAAGTGTATGATTTTGAAATTCGTTTTTAATTATGGTAATAACTTTAAATCATTGCATAATACACATAAAAGACTTCCACAAGTACAAAGTTTGTTACGGAGGTAAAAGCAATTTCGGGATCAACGGCATCACGCTTAATATATATTGGCTGTTTTTATTTCTAAAATAAGTTGATACCCTAAATAGAACCGTTAACATCATATTTTTAAAGTCAACTTTAGAAAGTCGATTATTGTTCTTCAAAAGTTGAGTAAGCTACAAGCTACCACTGGGGTCAGAACTCCAGTTCTTCTCAATGACAGCTCAGTGCCTTAACCACTGCGTCATTGCTGTACAAACACCTATATTAATGATAAATTTGAAAGTCGTGGTGGCTCAGCGGATAGAGCACTTGTCTCCTGATGAAGTGAGCCGGGTTCGAACACCAGTGATTTCTGATCTATACGAATTCCACACCGACTAGTGGAAGACGGATTATTTTCAGTAATAGACGGATCATGGTTTAGAAACCCCTTGCAGCTGGATAACCGTGGGAGAGTTTCGTGATCACCCTCTCCGTGTAACGCAAATGCGGATTAGTTCTATCAAAAAGTCCGACACGAAGGTAAATTACTCTCAATACTTGATCCAGGAGTTCCCTTGTCTTCTGGATTGGGTTCAAAATTACAAGGTTACGGAGTTGAAGATTGCTAGTCGTAAACTCAAAATTAAATAAGCTGTTCAAAGACGGTAATTAGAATAGAAAATTTATCAATTCAAAAACTTATTTTATAGCTTTTATTTTCAAATTTTAAGTTTTGAAACCATTATTTTACATTAAACTTTCTCTCATATTTATGAAACTCATATTACTTTATGCTACTGAAACTTGACGGACATCAAATGGTCCAACGAATTTTTTTTTCTATAAAAACATAACTCTTTACCAAAAATGATAGGAAATTTAAGCGAAGCTAACCCACTTTTACTTTCTCCATAACATCTTTTTCTATTTGTTTAGTGTTTGTGAATCGAAGCGTCATTTCGGATAAGCAAGCACAACCTCAATACAATCATTTATGAAAGAATATTTTTCTAATATGTTCTCGCGTGCTGCCCGGGCAATATGGAAGTAAAAGTATTTGCCCGAGTTGCCCGCAATTGATGTTCGGTCATGTGATATTCTATCCTTCAGATAACAGGCAGCTTGGCTTTCTCTATGTTTAATCGCTAAGCGACGCAACGATTTGCTTATTTATTTGTATTCTGATATTTCTTGTATTGATATAAGGGCGATTATTTTTCATAAAGCTTTGATGTTTTCATTTATAAAATTTGCGTACAGAAATATGACATAAAAGGAGTGTTTTGGGAGTTTTGATAAACAAAATTTATTGAATTGCTTGAAGCAGAGTTTTTTTTAATGTTTCTTTAAGTTTGTAATTGCTGTGCAATATATTTCCTTGGTTAAATTGAAATGAAAAAAAATCAATACACATAACATATATTCGAATTTTTAATAATTAAATGCTGTATGGTCGTGCTAATTTAATTACTTAATTGAACACGAAATTTTAATTGTTTGTTGTTAATAAAAATATATGGAAGTACTTAAAGTGAATAATATATTTACTAAACCTAAGAACGTTTGGCCTAAAAAATTGTCCTCCTATACATTTACTAAATCCAAAACCGGTCTTGCAATTACATTTTTTCACATTAACTAACAGACTTAAAGAAGTATTAACACTAAAAACATTGTACGATTATATTTATTTTGCTCTTAAGTAAATGTATTGAATGAATATGATATAAAATATTCTAAATAGAGGTTCTGAAAAACCCAAAAAAATTTTGAAACTTTTATTTACGAAATACGAACTACAATTATTTTTTCTAAAAGCTATAATGCTACAAAACGAATGATATTTGTTTACACTTTTAAGTCATAATTTCAAATTGATACATTTACTTACGACTGAGACAATTCATAAAGTACATAAAAAGAGGAGTCATTATGATTCAAAAAGAAAAAAGAAAGAAAAAAAAAGAAATTCAAGGAATATTTTTTGGATTCATTGGTACTCAGAATTGAGTCAGTGATACGTTGCTAAACGTGGATGATACTTTAAACGACAAAATTAAACTTAGGTTGGTAAAAAAAAGCTAAGGTACTTAAAGATCGTAGAATTTTTCAGCTTCAGGAAAAACAAATATGAAATTTTTCTAATCTTTTCTAAGAATATTATTGTTTAATAAAACTTCAAAACAAATCTAGAAATAACTCAAAAATTGTAACACAACATTAAAAAAATTTATAAAAATACAACAATAAAAAAATTAATTAAATACAATAAATAAAATAAAAATCACAATGTAGTTTTCTGTTAAAAAGTAAACTGGTGAACTGGTTAAGTGTATAGTTTATTGGATTAACTGTAGTCGGCTGCAGTGCACGAAATGCAAAAGGCATGACATATTTACAATAAGCTGCTCAAACTGTGCTTTAAATCAAGCCTGATGAAAAAAATGAAAGATTATTGAAGTTGCTACGATGTGGACCAGCGCTTTATCGAAGAATTCATTCGAGGAAATAAAAAAATAGGAAAAAAATATTGAAAATAAATTAACTTTTAAACGAAATTAAACAGTAAAAGCTCTTTTGTTTCTTTAGATTCTAAGGCACTTAAATATACTTATTGGATGTTTCTGTTAGAATAGCCATTCAGGTAGAGAGTATTAAGGTAGGTGTTGGAATAGGAAGAATTGGTGACTGTATTAGACTAGTGTGCCAACAGCTAATCAAATAAGGAAACTCTCGCTAAAAATCTACTCGTGCATTATTTATTCTTCTATTTAACTTGAAACGCCGAATAAAATTATACGCTGTTTCCGTGGAAACGTTGGCGATTCATGATTAAACGAAAAGCTTAGAAAAATATATTTATTTGGCACGTTTAAAAGTAGCACAGGTAGCATACAGATAAAAATTTATGGGTGAACACTTTTGTAAAATGTAAAAATAACTTAAGAACGATGAGTTAACTTGCATAGGATAATTATAGTTATTTAAATTCATCTTTTAGATTGAAGTTTTATCTAATTCAATTTGTTGAAAATAAACATAAGTACTACGTTTCGAATGGTGGTGTTTATTATAACTATGCTGATAAAAAAAAGTTGTCTTACATTTTATACTGTTAACCATTTTGTATATTTTATTACGGTAAGAATATAATTAATGCAGTAATTTGAAGTCTAGGGTTCAGTAAGGAATAGGTGTATATGATAATGTTTGTTTGATATTATGTCACTCATGAATAGCAAAACTTATTTTATATTTACTCGATATCCCCAAGCTTTAAAGTGTAGACTGTTCGGCCAGAGACCCCGAGACAATTTTATTCTTAGCATTCATTACTGGTTATACAGATTACTAAGAGCTGTTCTGTGTCTTCGGAAATCCAGATTTATAATAATCTTCATGCGACTTTACATATGTTTTATTTTACTATAATCTGCATTGAACAACCGACTCAATCCTGATTTTACGACTATCAATGCTAAACTAAATAGCATGTAATTTTGAACGCAGTTCAG
Source organism: Parasteatoda tepidariorum (assembly GCF_043381705.1). Taxonomy (NCBI): domain Eukaryota; kingdom Metazoa; phylum Arthropoda; class Arachnida; order Araneae; family Theridiidae; genus Parasteatoda; species Parasteatoda tepidariorum. The sequence goes on from NC_092208.1 coordinate 61,063,829, forward strand.
AAAATAAGGGAACTCCTGGATCAAGTATTGGGACAAACTAGTCTTCGTGGTAGATTTTTTGATGAAATAAAACCTTGCGTTACATGGAGAGAGAAAAAAATCCCAAAACCTCCCTTGGTCAGTCCGACGGCAAAGGAACTGTAACCCATGTTCCGTCTACTACTGAGGATATTTTACGTCACCACTGTGGTCGAGCCAGAAACATAATTCGCATCAACCAGCCACTATTGGGATTCGAACATTGGTAATTACATCGGGAGACGAACACTCCATTCCTTGAGCTACCGCAGTTCTGCTTAATATTTGTTGAAAGAAATACGTTTTATGATAATGCAAGTTAGCCAAAATCAATATTTTTGCTTTGTAGAAATTTGTTTTTCTTTTAAGACAATGTTTTGAAAAAATTAAAATTGGTAAAAGAAACACTTCATTTTTTTTCGTTTATAGCAGGAATTACGCATTTGAGACTACCACTACAATGAGTATCTAATAATAAAATAATAAAATAGATTTGTGAGTAAAAAATAATCGAATCGTTTTCAATGACATTTTTCAAAAAACTAATAACTAACTAAACCATAATTATAAACTCACTGTTTTAAAAAACAATCAACGGTCTTTAATGTTATTAAAGTAGCGTGAGAATAAGCAAAACCTTTGTATTTTAATGAAACCCATTAATGGCATGAATTCCTTCATGTTAAAGATATATGATTTATTTAACTGCCTTAAAATGTATATATTCGTTGAAACATAATTGAAGAAAATATTTAACAGAAACATTCATTTTAATTAATGAATTTAATTACGGTATTCGCAAGAGTTTTCTTTTTTTATTTAGTTATAACAATTGTAACTAATAGTTATAAGAGTTATAGTTATATTAATTCTAATAATTTTTCATCACAATAAATTATAATTTATTTACTATCGCAATAAAAAAAATCCAACGTATTGTCTTTGAAATTCAAAAGAATAACTTTGAGCAGGTATTATCTTTAATACGGATGCATGAAAATGAGATTAAGCATACTTTTACACACCAAGAAGTTGGAGTATAAGTGACCGAGGAAATCTATTAAATTTAAAATTAAATACAAACACCAGACAGCCTCTGGTAATATCAAATTACCAATCCATCGACGTCGATGTTCATACTTCACTGCACAACTCTCACCACAACCACACCCGTCGCTGCGGGGAAAGGATTGTCGAAGTTCAACTATCTTTGTACAGCGACGGCTATAAGAGAAATCGAACAATTGTTTTGCACAATTGGCAAATAATTCGCTCTCTCCCTACAATCCAAAGTGTGGACCATTTCTAGGGAAAGGTTTCTATTGGTCGAGAAATGTATGCAAATTCCTGGAGAGCCAAAGTTATGTCCGCATTATCTGCGGACAGTGTCTCAAAATGATGGCCAAAGGGGAGATTGCTCTGCTATCCCAATCCCTTGTATGCAATTAGGCAGCCGCATCCGCTAATTCCATTTTGTGAGTTGTCCTAACCCGCGCTAATTAGCCGGGATTAGAGAGATTCGGATTTGCATGGTTTTCAGTGGTCTTTGTATCGGATTGTCTACTGAAGTGGCTAATCCTGCTGATGCGAACTCAAAATTGTGAGAGTGTAATTTTAGGGATAAGGTCCCCGTGGGAAAGAGAACAGTGCGATTCTACTTGTTGGTTTCCACACATTCGATTTGTTAGTTTGAAGAGGATTTGTCGTGTTCGCTGGGCGCGAATAAGGTTGTAAGATTAAATTCTGCTGCGAGATGGCTGTGATACTTTACGGGAAGATGAAAGGGTGATGAAAAATTCATAAGTTCTAGCTGGAAATTGAAACTACACAGAGAGTTTTATTCTAATTATAGCGTATTTATTAAAAACATAATCGTAAATATATTGCTAAAAATAGTTTGTGAATAAATAAATAGTAAATAAATTGTATACGTTTCGGTAAACTATTTGTAGTTGGATTTAAAGAGGCTGTTATTTTTTAAATTTAAAGTTTTATTTATTGGTTTTCTAGAAATCACAATTATAAGAAACAATTACGAGAATTCCATAATTATGTATATGTATAAATTTAACATAGTTTAAATCTTTTATGTATAAGTAAAAAATAATTAAAATGTGCAATAAAAACTTTCAAGTTTGTATTAATGTAATACCATTGCGTTATTCTGTGCAAAAGGCAATTTTATAAAGCTAATTTTTGGATCGAAATTTTTTTATGATTGTATTATTCCAGAAATTAAACGCATTGAATTGGCAGTTGTGATTAATAACAAAAGGTCTAAAAAAGAACTTGTTGTATCAAACAAACAGTTTTAAAAGTTACGCAAACGGAAAAAAAACCTATCGATTCGAATTAAAATTGCATGGAGAAAAAAATTTGGGGAAATTACCGTACTGTATAGTAATGACATTTCTGATTAAAAACATAATTCTGATTAAAAAAAAAAACTAAAGTGTACAGTGTTTAAATTACTTATTTAATAATTTTTCTATTCATTTGCATTGATACACAATTAGTAAAAATTACAAAACCGAAAAGTGGATTTAATCAAATAAATGATTCTTATTCATGTTCTAAAATTAAATGATGAAATTACAAAATTTTACCAGATTTAGCAAATTTTATTACAAATTTTAAAACCATATTTTTTGGTTCATTTTACTAGAAACATTACCAAGGCATTTCAGTGAAAAACACTGACCTTGTTGTTCCTATAAAACCAGAAGTACGATACATTATGCCATATTTCGGTAATTTTGACTTCACTTTTTTTTTCTCAATGAACATTTTTGTAATATGTTAAGGCTTATAACGGACTTTATTTAAATTAAAATATCCCCGATAATAATTTGGTTGTATGTTTCATACCAAAAAAAATCCTGAATTATTGGAAAAATTGTGATTTTTTTATTTTATTTGTTTCAAAGATATTTTTTAAATATTGTTATATGTAAATTTAATTTTTAAAGTTTCAATAACTTCATTAAAATTTGTACAAATTTCATTTAAGATGCAAATGATGTACACAAATTGTTTTACGAATAATTAGTTACTGAAACATAAAATCATATTAAATGAAGTAAACATTGTTATAGACTCCAAATGGATACAACTTACATAAAATTAATTTTAGATGCAACTAATGTACAAAGCAAAAATGATTTCGTTTATAATGAGTTCCAGAAACATAAAATTATTTCAAATAAAATATACATTTTTGTAAAAGCAAAATTGATGCAAATTATATAAAATTAATTCTCGATGCGACTTTTATACAAAATGCAAGTGTTTTACTTTAGATGAGTTTCGATAATATAACATTATGTTATAGTGTCATCGAAGCAAATTTGATGCATTTTAGAGTACCCAAAAATAGCAGCATCTTCAAAAAACATACTACGAAAACTATTCTTTGCAAAGAAAAAAAATTTAGACAGGATTGAGTTTCACGACAGGAACGACCCCAGCCAATCATAGACCAGATAATTAAATCATGGCGATGGCCAAACTAGCTAAAAGCTTCACCAATCGCCAAGAGATAGTACGAAGAACACTCCATCCGTCCACTTTACTCCTTACACTTTACTTCTTACACTTTAATGAAAGCTTCTGGGTGAAAATAATAGTCAGGTAGCAGAAGGGGATTCTGGGATAGGAGGGGTGGAAAAGTTTTGATTTTTCGCTCCTTCTAGAACAGCCTTAAATTCTTTAATGATTAAGTTCGGGCGTGTGAAACACAATAACCACAGAGGAATTCCTGTCTTGTCTTGGTTGCGCTCAATTTATCGACGAGTAAGTGACAGATTAAGTAGGATGCGCAAGGAGCAAATGCAGGATGGTTTGTCCCTCATTAGTATGAAGCTTCCCCCACTTTGTCGTTATGTGATCAATACTCTTAGAGGGAAACAAATAAATATCGAGTTTTTGATAGTTTTGCCACATTGTTGGTGTTGTTCTTTGGTGCAATTGTTAGGTAGCCTTTTAAAAATTGAACTTGCAGTGAGTGGCTGGAAATCATTTTATCGACATTTGGATTGACATCGGTTAACGAAATGGTTTCTCAGAAGGGTTTGTCAATTTTGAAACTTGATAAGGGCTGCATCGGAAATTGACCACTTGGTGCATAATTGTGCTACAGTAAAAAAAATTGCATTGATTTTCACTTTTAAATTTTGAGCTACACTTGTGCATTTTAGTAATTTTTTAGTAACACAGATGCTAAAATTATTTATTGGAAGTAAATTTCATTAAGGATGGATAGCAAGTTTCTATAGAACTGCTAGTTAGTCCTGGCCACAAAGATAAAATGAAATGTCCATAGTGCCAAATGAATTAACTGTAAGAGTTTTTTTAAAGTTTGTTTCCCTTTATAAAACTCAAATAAGATCTCAATTTTCTAAAGTTGAGCTAAATACTTGAGAATCCTTGTTTATTACCATCTTGTTGGTGAACCACGGTTAATGTTGGGATTAAATTTGATATTTAAGTTGTCTTGGATTTAGATTTTCTTTCAAAAATGTGGAAAATAAAACTCACAATGAAAGGGCATCAGTGAGGATTGATATCAATAATCGTTGTGCTATAGACTAGTTAAAAACATATGAGATCTATCTGAACATACAATAATATATATTTCTCGAAACGTATAAATGTTACAGAAAATAGTTTTTAAATTTAAACATTAAGAACTTCAAATATACCAAAAACAAACACTGCTACTACAGTAATTTAATAAAAATAGGAGGTTTGTTAAAATCAATTTGTAAGTCTATATCCTTGTCAAGATGTTTCACTTAAAAAGGAAATCATTTCCTATTCACTCTAGTAAATTTATGAAGTTTTATAAGTTAAGTCTGTATAAGCCTTTTGATCTATTTAAGTGTTTTTCTTTATTTTTGCATTGTTGAAGTACCTTACAGTTTTAAAAAAATCTGCCAGACTTATTACTTATCTCAAATAGACTACATCAAGCTAATTAACCGTAGATATGATTATTAGAGTATATTTTCTAATACGAATTATTATTTTTCAAAGTATTAAAATGATATATTTTATTGTCACTACAAACTCTATTTAATATAAGGCAAGACATAAAACTAGGAAAATGTTTAATAAATAGGTAGTGGTTTATTTAATATTTTTGGACACATAACTCAAAATCTGGATTTTTGATAATAGACACGGTGTTTAACACTGCTTTGAAAATTTTTGCTTGGTGATTGCTGTATTATAAAAAGATAAATGCTTAAGGGATAAAGAATAATAAATGATTGTAACTGTAATTTATGCTTTTTTTTAAATATTTTTTTTATTAATTTGGTAGTTGCTTTTTTCAAGACTAAAGTAAGTTTCAAAAATTTTTGTGCATTGTTTAATATTGAAAAGGTACATTTTGTGCAAGGGCAAGTATCATTAACGCGTATTTGTCCATTTTTTTTTAAATGAACTTGAAGATAAAACCCTTCCTCTAAATATGCATTTCAGGCTATGCTCATTTCTTCCAACAGTGCATATCAAGTTACATTTTGTTTCTTAAATACGCATTTTGAGCAATGTCCATTTTTCAAAAATGGGAAGGCAAATCCTGGCTCCAAAATATATATTTTTAGAAATTTCCATTTTTCGATACGCGTCTATTAAATTATGTCCTGTTTCCTAAATACGCATTTTAAGCAGTGTAAATTTTTTACAAATCGGAGGCTAATCCCTGACCTTAAGTATGCATTTTTAGAAATTTCTGTTTTTCGAAACGCGTCTAATAAGTTTTCGCTTTGTTCCCTAAATACGCATTTTGAGCAGTGTAAATGTTTCGAAATTTAGAGATAGATCCCTGCCCATATGTATGCATTTTTAGATATTTCCATTTTACGAAACGCGCGTCTATAAGTTATGCGTTTTTTCCTAAATGTCCATTTTTTATAAGCGTATTTAAAGATTGTTCCATATCTCTAAATACTCATTTTTAGATATTCCCATTTTTGCAAACCCGTATATCAAGTAATGCCCTCTAAATATGCATTTTGAGCCATGCCAAAAATGAGAAATTTTACCGATCAAGTAATCATTTTATCCTTGAAAAAATTTAAAATCCCTTTAAACAACAACTTTTCGTTAATAACCTACGAAATTTTTCAAGACTCAGTAAAATAATAGACAGAATATTTTAATGCCTAATTCTCCTCCTTTATCTTTATTATTTTTTTCTCCTTAAATGGTTTTCCACCCTTTTCTCTCCACATTCTCGGAAACAAATTTCTTTTTTTAACGAAGTTTTTGACTGTCTCAAACATGAATTTTTTGCACTATTATTTCTTAGAGTTTCCAAAGCTATTACTCGGAGAGTACTTATCACTGGAGCCACTTAAACTTTAAAAACTGCGAGTGAAAAGTTTTTACACCTCTTTTCAATATTTTTTTTTTACTCTATACTCAGATTGAATTACGGTAAATGCTGCCGAAAGTTAAAAAAAAATCTACAAAAGAAAAAAAAAGATTCAGTAATCGCTTATTTTTCAAGAATTCCTATATTTGTTATGATATTCCTATGATCTGCTTTAAGAAGGAGTTTCAAAAGAAGTTTGAAAATAAAATGTTAGTTAATGAACGTATTTCTTTTGTAGCTCATGTTATTGGATTAATTAACGTATTTTTAAAAGTTTTTAGTGACCTATTTCAGAAGGAGCTTTATAAATTTAGTTCAGATTTTTTTCAGACATTCCTTAAACTTCTATAAAAATGGTTTTATGGAACTGAACTTTAAAAACTGTGATAAAGCTTCTTAAAAGTTTTTTGACATTTTTATTTTTATGTTGCATCTTAAATAAATACAAAAAAGCTTAATTTGAATCCCTCAAAGGAGCTCAATGTAAAAATTATGGTATAAAGTATCAAATTATAGTATAAAGTACCGGCACGTGGAGTGCCTCATCCGTAAAATCTATTTTACAACGACATCTCTTTTTACCATAAAATATTACACCGTAATTTTTACAGTGATATTTATTAATTAGAATGATTCATTGATTTCAGGTTAGTTATAATGAAAAGTTATAGTAAAAAGGTGTAGTAAAAATTATAATATATCAGATTTTTTATTTTGTAACATGTTCCGGTTAAAATGGATTTTATGGTAAATAGTACCAGCTACCTGAGTACCGGTAATTTTTACACTGAATTTTTACTGTGATGTAATCCGATTTTTTTTACAGTGCAGAGTAAAGCTAAAAAGAATATACATTGTTGCACTATCAAGTTCAATACATTAAAGCCCGATGGAAATTTGTGCTTAACTAGTACAGGTATACGCTCGTTAATGATAATACATTTCACAATAATATCTAATTGCCTGTAGTTTTTCTTGCAATAACATTCAACAGGATTAGGTTTGGATATGTCGAGCAAAATGTTTCTTACTCCAGATAGTCAGCAAGTGATTACTGATCTGTTGACAGTAAGCGATCTTTATTGCACTAATGCAGATGCTTCAAGTTGGAAACTGACCCTGAGGATTTTTTACTTACAAAGAGAAACCTTAAGAAAAGAAAATAATATATATCACTAAGAAGGAAATGGGGAAAAAAGCTAAAAATCGACGAATGGAAAGCATAAAAAAGGTAGGCGGTGTTCAGCAATAGACCAACAATCTGATTTGTCGAAACTGATTGGAAAGACAGATTCCAAAGCCTACAATCAGGAATAATTCAGAAGACGTGCTCATGCCTTGGGCCTTACTCTAGGAGAGCTTTTTAACCATGGTACAGCCCACCCCATCAAAGTCCTAAGAAAGAATAAAAGGAAAAACGGGAAAAAAAGGATGGGCAGGTTCCCACCACTTTTATTGCCGGCTTCTCGCCATTTTTTTTATCATGTTGTACCCTAAGGGTATTCTTTCACTCCAACAATCTCTCAGAGAAAGATGGAACTTTTTCGGTCAGAAGAATATAGGAAAGATCGGCAAAGAGCTTCCATATTTCGAGACCTTTTTCTTTTTGACCCTTTCTTCTACAACTAGTCCGGCTTCCTTTTTTTATTATTTATTTCTGTTGATATTTCATTTTGTCTGAACTATTCTTTTCCTGTGACATATAACACCTTTTTCTTTTTTTGTTGTTCTCTATTCCTAGCGTCTGATTACCTGTAGATCCAGGTATGCTCCAGGAAAAGAGAGAAAGAGATAGGAGAAATGTATCGACATGGTCCGTCAAGAGATGTTATTGTTTTCTCAACAGTTTCTTTTCCGACCGTGAAAAAAGTTATGGTGGAAGAAGCGGAATCAGTTCGGAAAGTGAAGAACAGATAACATATTTTTGGTTCTTTTAATATGAATCAGATTTTCTTCTTTTTCTTCATGGAAGACGTTTTCTAAATGCAAAAGACACTAATTGGTGATATTTGCGAAAACAAAGTTTATAAAACTAATCGGTGATATTTGCGAAAACAAAGTTTATAAACATCAATCGGTTTAAATTTTGAACTTAGTTGATCCACTAAATACTGGTAAATTGCCTAAGTCATTAAAGGGAAATCAAATGTTAGGCATCGTGAATATATAACAATATTCTTATTCTTTATGACCTATACTGTAAAATATTTCGGATTAAACTAACGTAAAACGTATCAGCACTGAGGGTGCCGGCACTTAATACGGTGAAATCCATTTTAACCGGAACATGTCATGAAACAAAAAATCTAATACACCGTAATTTTTATAGTAATAATCACAGTAAAATCTCTGATCTAATACCCTGTAATTTTTATAGTAATAATCACAGTAAGATCTCTGATCACTCTAATTAAATAAATATTACTGTAAAAAGTACGGTAAAATTCTTTATGTTAAAAATGGATTTTACGGTAAAATGAATTTTGCGGTTGATACACCTAAAGTGCCGGTACTTTATACCATAATTTAAAAGAAAATTTTTACAGTGCATTGGGAAAATGCTTCGTACTTTCCTAGTTATGTAAAAAACAGTTCTAAGTGTCGTAAAATAGGTTATATTGGAAAAGATAGAGAATTTTTAATTAATTTTTAATGTTTTTAGCATTCTAAGCAAAATAATTTTCATTAGTGAGCTAAATTTTGCTTAAGAACACGAAAGGTTAGGATTTAGACTTAAAATTAATTAAGACACTGTCAGTTATTTTTTATTATTTAAAATAATGTTACGTTGGTTGCTCAAAAATTTCGTGTTTTGTTTAACAAAATCCATGACAATTTAAATTGATATAGATTAGTATATAGGTCTTGTGTTGCTGAGTCTAAAACCAATTCAGTATAGAATTCTATTCAACTAGCAAGTTTCTTACTACAAAGTTATTTTCTTAAATGTTAGAAACATTTCTGAAATGTAAACTTAACAGTTATATTTTTGCAGTATTTCTTTCAATTAATGCATGCGTTTATAAGATTTACAATGCTTAAACCGAATACTTTTCAGAATTATAAAAAATAAATAAATTGAAGTTTGAGTTGAGTATATTTGTGTATCGGTCACTAAAAACTATGCATCTGCGTTTGAAATTAATATTACTGGCGCAGTGAAATATTATTATTCAGAAATATCAACCGTAATCAATTCTTTAAATACAATATAAATTAACGGCAGTACACTGGTATATTAAATTAATTATTATATACCTTTTGATTGCATTTGTGGCATATTTTCCCCCTTCAAATTCACGTTAAAGGAAGCATTTGCTTTCGAAATTAATCTTATGAATTAAGCAAAACATTATTAAATAGAAACATCAACCAGAATCAACCCTTCAAACCTAATATAAATCCACGACAATACACAGGTTTATCAAATTAATTCTTATATCTCTTTTGATTGCATTCAATCAATTCTTTTCATCAAGAGTTCATCAATTTCAAGACAACATCTATTTTCAAGACAACACCTCTCATTAGCATTCTGAGAATTTTTACTGAAATTTCTCTAAGTTTTCGTGAAGAAAGAGTTCATAATTTTAATATATTTCTATAATATATTTTTTTAAATATATTTTTTTAAATATATTTTTTTAATCTATGGATGTATTTATAAGAAAACTATTAATCATGCCTAATACTTGTTCAAATCCCATGTTTTGGTACTATTTTTCATCAAAGTCACGATAAAGGAAGCATCTGCTTTTGAAATTAATCTTAAGAACTAAGCAAAACATTATTTAACGGAAACATCAACCAGAATCAACCCTTCAAATCCAATATAAATCAACGACAATACACAGGGTTATCAAATTAATTCTTATATCCCTTTTGACTGCATTCAATCAATTCTTTTCATCAAGAATTCATCAAGACGTACCAGAAGAGTAAATAAAATGTTAGGGTGATCTATTCCCAAGACAACATCCCTCATTACCAACCTGAAAACTTCTACTAAAATTTACCCAAACACGGTCGTGATAAAGACATCGTTCGTCCTATTAATCCACGGAGACAATACATCATTAATCATTTCTCGTGGTGTTACTAGGATTAAAAGGACATAATAAAGCCGAAGACGACGCTAATCCCAAGAATGCTGTCTGGGACCTCCCTGGTTCTTGTCATTCAGTACCATCTACAACGGCAGTAGTTCGTGAGGGCATTAAATGCTTTGTCCGGGTTTTAGTATTAATCGAAGTCTAAAAAGAAAAATTTTTCTCCCTTTGGCGAGAATATTGTTTAGTTGGTCCACCACGCTGATCAGATTAATGGCTTCCCACGATAGGTAATTGGTCTTCCAGTCTTGAGGAGTTTGAAGGAATTTTTTCATCGCCAAATTTTGCCAGGCAAAGAAAAGTTCGCTTTGTTTATAAGTTGAAGGAGGATAATATTGATTGAATTATTTTATGCATGCACATTTATAATGGATTCATCGGAAAAATTTCTCAACTCAGTGAAGCTCTTGTTTTTGCATCAGATTTGGCGAAATCTGACTGAAGAGGAAAACTTTGGTATTTTAAAGACATTTTTATCCTTCTGTTTTTGATAAAGAGCAAAATATAATTAAGCGCATAAAAAAAGAACAGTAAATAAAGCGAAACTCAGACTCTATGGAAACAGATGAATACGGTAATTAATATTTCCTTATTCCGTAAAAATATTATTGAGAAATTTACTTGATTAGTCGCTTCAAAAACTTAAATATTGCAATAATAATAATAAAATTATGTATATAAACAATGTTTGAATGGAAAACACATATGTTGTCAATACTTTGTTTTCTGTAAGGTGTAAAATGGACAATTCAATATTTTTATCCCGATCATGACAGTTGAAGTTAATTAACATATTTTATTTAAAAATATTTTGCAATATCTTAGTATTGAATATGAATATAAAAACAATTTTGTTCAAATTTTAAAAAAATTGTCAAATTATAATTTTTGATTGTCCCTCTGCCATGGAACCAGCCAAGTATTATGTTCTTTTAAGAAAAAAATAATTATTCGTTTTTAAAGCAATACAAGGAAGTGATTTAACTAATATTTGAAGAAATAATATAAATTAAATGTATCATCAATATTGAAGATACAAAACTTAATAACTTAAATACTGATAGAGGGGCTTTGTAACATTGGAATAAAGTTCAATAATTTGCATTGATAGACATGAAAATAAAGGTTACACATTCGATCATTTAATTACAATGTCTTTCTCTTAATTTTGTCTGTTAAATAATTTTCTCGATAAAACTAAACGTTTATGGAGTGATGTATGCCCGAAACTAGCCACAATTTTCAAAAACCCATACTTTCATTTTGAGTTTTTGTAGTATATATATACATAAATGTTCAAACATACTGATGACTTAATATATATGTCAGGAGAAGACTATATTTATTTTTGTTCCAAACCCTTAATTTATTTTTAGTAAATATGAAAATCTTATTTTAAGTTGAGTACTTAAAGAATTTTCTTCTCTATAATAGACTAGTTGAGTTTTTCTTCTAAGCATAGTTAGCATTAAATGTTTCATTACACCCATAATTTTCCAAGCCGCCTTTGAGCAAACACAAACATGCCTCTTTTGTATGTCAGCACAGTCCAAAAGTTTTTAACAACCTCAAACAAACGTTTGAGTGAAAGACAAACAACCCAACCATCGCGTTTTAAAGATTTCAGCACTTGAGATACACATGTAAGAACCATAAATACGTCGTTAACGCCAAAAGCAGGGAATGTGTCCCAAGGGCAAGAACACTTGCTGACAGCGCACACGAGTCCAGCAATTCATACATAGATTCAGGATGCAAGTTGAGGAATGGCCATGTTTGACCTGAGGGTCAAGGTGACACGTCCACTTTGTTGAGGAGCATCTGCAGTGGACAGTGGACCTATCCTTCGACCCATGAGACCATACATGGAGAGGCTGAAATAAAGTGGCCATTTCATTGCTCTTCTGGGGGATATTTGGGTAGAAAAGGCTTTATTCCTTGTACCACACAATTTCTAACTTATTTGTGACAGGAGAAGAGGGATATTACCCATCATCTAAATCTTCCGTTACCATCGTTTCAGCAACATTGCTTATTGTGGTTGGTAGGATAGTTTTATTATACTGAAACAGGGTTTAGAACAAAAATAAAGTGTTCCGAATTTCTTCAGTTTCGTTGGGAAAAATGTAGTTTATTTTGTTGGATTTTGGTTTATAAGTTCAATTTTAAATTTATTAACTAAGAAAGGTTTATGTTTCAAAATTCTGGATCTCGGTAGGGCGTTTATTTATTTCCATGAAGTTACCGGTTATTGTTTTTTACTTAGGGGATATTTATCGAATTCTCTCTATTTTTCAATTTTTTTTTCTTTTATAAGAGTTTGAACAGTGTCTGGTTTAGTAAAAAATTAATAGCTGTAAACATGGGATTTTATTTTTAATTAGATAATATTCACGTGAATATGCTATATTTTTTTGAGCTACAAGATTTTAGAAAGTTCAGTTTTGATGTAAAGTTGATTAACATGCAACATGCATAAGTAAGTGAAGGTTATTGTTTGTTAGTTAGAGAATATTTAGTTTTTTTTAATATTTAATGAGATTTTTTTTTAAAAAGAACTCCGTCCTGAAAAAAAGGTAGTAACACTGGTAATACTGGATTTACCATACAAATTTTACAAGCGTAAGTAAATAATCACGTAAAATTAACTTGAATGAAATATTTTTCAGATGAATGAATTTTTTAAAACTAGAGATAAATCTATAAGACTTGCTTTAAACTTTGGGTCACCAATAGAAAAATCAAAAATTGAGTTTCATTATTTTTTAAATTTATGCTATTAAAGTTGAAATTGAAATTTCATAAATAAATTGATTTTATCAAAATATTTTAGTAAAAATAATTAAATCTTTTATGCAAGATATTTTTCGAACACGTAAAAAAATGATAGTATTCATATTACAATTGGTATATATTTGAAACAACAAATCAGAAATATTAATTAATATTTTGTTTTGACACAGGCATTAAAATAATATTTCATATATTTGAAGTAATTTTATAAGATAATTAATGTATTAAGAAAAAACATTAAATGCTTGAGAAAAATTACAAAGTAACTTAGGCAAGTAAATTCAAATATTAAACAATTTGGCATTAATTTTTATATTGAAACAATTTTTGTTACACAATTTAGAGAGATTAAATGGCGAGCATTTATCTTAGATTTATGCATTAATTACATTTTAATTAAGATTTGACTTATACAGATTTAACAGTTTTAGACCTTACATATTCTTAATTTAACATCTGTATCTACATTCGACAATACAAAGAAAAGACAAGTTGACGCAAAGTAAGCTAAAGAGTTGATAATTTAAATACAATATATTACATAGTAAAAATAATAAAAATCTGCCCATTTGTATGACTTCCATAGCTTCATTACTTTTTCAAACAAATAGCCCTAACGATAATTAATATTTTCTTCCCTCGGCGCTTAGCAATAAACTTAAGAAAACGCAAAGCCGATTACTTACAATCTCAATAAGTATTCCGAACAATCTCTTCTTGTAAGACATAATCCACTTACAAGCAGCTCTTCATATCACGTGACAGGACATTTACCTGACGTCATCATGTCCAAGAAAGATGGAGAGAAATAAGATGTTCTTGCATGTCAACTTGGGGGCCGTCACTCAAGAGGATTTCTCTGATGATGATTTATTTATCCTAGCATGAATAGCCATAAATGAAAAGACTACTACAAAGCCCATTTTTCCAACATTCGATAGATGGAAAACGTCATTTTTTGTATTTAGGGCATTTCGTGATCAGCATCTTATTTGCTGGTTTGAGGGTGAGTTGAGTGGTATTTTTCAGTGATCCTAGTTTAGTTTGAATTTATTTTGTTTAAAACGAATTTTTTTCCCGCCGGAAATTCTTTCTTTTTTTATGGTTGAGACGGAAATAGAGAGTAAAAACTACGGAAGCGGAACAGTTCATGGACAACCGTTTTGGTTGGTCAAACAACAGTTCTATGTAAATAAGTCCATTTATGATATATTTACTTAATTTATACTATGTCTTGTAAATATTATTATATTTTATCGGGGAAGTAATTTTTTAAAATATTAAACAACTCGTGGGGCAATAATATATAATTGCATTTCTATGCAAATATATCTGCATAGTTCTTCTCTGTATTTGTCATAAAGAGCTTAGAAAAACAGCATTAATAAAAAAAACTACGAGAATATATTTCTAACCATATCTTTAATACTATATTTTACATATTTAACATTATATCATGTAATGTGATATAAACTCCCAAAAATGAATTTGAGTTTAAATATTGGATAAAATACCGTATGTTATATTATATTTTCATAATTTTTATCTATTGCATATAAATAGGAAGTTTCGTAACTGTTTTGATATATTTTAGTTTCATAGGAGAAAATATGATACACTGATTTCATGATGTACTACAAACTAACATCAATTTTAAAATGCCACAGACCGAAAATAAGTCATTAAAAATAAAATTTAAAGATCAAACTTCGTTTAAACAGGATTTTCAAAGTAATTTTTTGTTTGAAGAAATTATAAATTCTTTTTATAATTTTAATAAGTGAAATAGGCATTGACTGTAATAAACTCAGACTTTTTGGATGCTTGGATTTTCTTACGACTGTTTAAAAAAATATTTAATTCAATTGTAAATTTCGTTAAAAATAGACAGCTAGATCTTTACTTTATATTAAATTAATTTTTGTAAAAAGATAAAATATATAATATTTTAATAAAGTTATTATTTTTTGAACGCATTACAAATAATTATAGGAAGGTTTTTAAAACTTTTTCTATTTAAAGCAATGGGGAACAACATGTCAGTTATATAAATTTATTTTCGTAGTACATATATATACAAAATTTGATATTTGTACACGATATATTAATTACGTTATTTTTCGTCAGCCTATTACAAATTTTTTTGAAAAACTTTGTAAATTAAAATCAATTGGGGATGGGGAATTATCAGTTATATAAATTTATTTTTGACGAAAAAAGGCAAATAACAAGTACTGAATTGGCAATATCTCAAGCCTAAGGATTATCAGCTAACGTAAGAAGTAAAGAACAATATTAATGCTTTAGATGTCACATTCGCTTTCTTCAGAAATTTCTTGAAGATTTATGGTAAAAATCTAAGATAATAGAGTTGTTTCAGAACCTTGTCGACAATATAAAAATATTAAAAAGAAAAAAAAAATATTTGTATATTTTAAGTTTGGGAATTGGTTGGAAACTAACAATTATAATCAAAAAAATTACTAAAATTTCTAATTTAAGTTACTATTAAAAAGCAGATCGCTATTTTTCTTAAGAATTGCTCGAATATAATTATCATTTACCTGGGGCATGATTTATTTATTTTGGTAATAGCACCTGAAGAAAAAAAGCCACATTACAGTATTTTCTTTTTCTTCTTCTAAATAATAAACTTTTGAGAATTAAGAAAGGAAATTAAAAAAAAAACTTTGAGGAAATGCTATTGATTGAAATGATGATGCTAATAATAAACTTTTGAGAATTAAGAAAGGAAATTAAAAAAAAAACTTTAAAGAAATGCTATTGAAATTAAATAATAAACTTTTGAGAATTAAGAAAGGAAATTAAAAAAAAAACTTTGAGGAAATGCTATTGATTGAAATGATGATGCTAATAATAAACTTTTGAGAATTAAGAAAGGAAATTAAAAAAAAAAACTTTGAGGAAATGCTATTGAAGTAAAAATTGAGTTAGGGAATTGGTTAGAGATACTAACAATTAAATAAAAAAAATATTTTACCGTTACTATTAAAAGGCAGATCACCACTTTTCCTAAGAATTGGTCAAACATAATTATCATTTGCCGTGGACTTTATTTATTTATTTTTTGGTAATAGCACCTGATGAAAAAAAAACACATTTCAGTATTGTTTTCCTTTTTTTTAAAAATAACACATTTCTCAGAATTAAGAAAAAAATATAAGAAAATGTTAATGCTTTTTTTCGGAAGTGGAAATTTTTTTAAATTATTTTTTTGCATTTGTTTGTATTGTAGTAAACATTTTAAATCTTTTTCTACTTAAATCAACGATGAACAACATATCAGTTATATACATTAAATTTTGAAAAAAAAGGTACAAATTTTGAAATTTTTAAATATCTTAATTACGTTATTTTTCGTCAGCCTATTAAAATTGTTTCAAAACTTCTGTTAATTGAAATCAATAGGGAGCAATATATCATTTATATAAATTTATTTTTTACGAAAAAAAAAAATACAAATAACAAGCACTGAATTGGCAATATCTCAAGCTTAAGGACTATCAGCTAACGTAAGAAGTAAAGAACAATATTAATGCTTTGGATGTCACATGCCGCTTTCATCTAGAAGTTTCAAGAAGATTTATGGTAGAAATCCAAGATAATAAAGTTGTTTCAGAACCTTTTCGATAATATAAAACGTTTTAACAGAAAAAAAGTATTTCTACTTGAAGTTAGGGAATTGGTTAGAGATACTAACAATTAAAAACAAAAAAATTACTTTACCGTTACTATTAAAAGGCAGATCACCATTTTTCTTAAGAATTGGTCGAACATAATTATCATTTGCCGGGGACTTTTTTTTTTGGTAATAGCACCTGAAGAAAAAAAAGCCACATTACAGTATTTTTTCCCTTTTTTTCTAAATAACAAACTTCTACGAATTAAGGAAGGAAAAAAAAAACTTTGAGAAAATGCTAATGCTTTTTTTTTCTTTGGAAGTGGAGAGAACTTTGTAAATTTTTTTGCATTTGTTTGTATTTTTAATGTTGGAGTGAAGAATTAATTAGGTGATTACGTATGATTGGAGACACCGTGGTATAAACATTTTTTAAACCTAGTTTCAAAAATTAATATTCCTCCTAAATCTCTTTTTTTTTTAGAAAAAAAAGAAAACTAAGTTTAAAAATCTTTAAATAAAAGTATTTTGTAAAAAGTGAGCTAAAAACAAAGTAATTACTTTTTTGTTGCAATGATTTCTGGTACTAATACCGCCTTATTGTTTTAATTATGCAAGACAAAATGATCATGATCAGCGAAAGGAATTAAATATTTACTTCTTTGTTTTTTATTTTGCTAAAATAACTTCAGAATGTCAGATTTCATTATAAAAAAGTTGGTTAATATAAATTTTTAAATGATGTTTTCAAATGTAAATCTGAAATTTCTGAAGTGGACATAAAAAGATTGGCACAAATTTTAGGGTTTTACGAATTGTAAAAATTGCTAAATATTGAATTTTTAAATATGCTGAAATCATTTTAATGCAAGAAATGTTCAAAATATGTTTTTAACATTGTTTTGCAAATAAATTTCATATTACATATAAATTAGCATTCTGTATTTGCTAAAATGTTAACATTAGTCGACGTGTTAAATATTATCATGTGGCTTACAAGCTAAGAGTTATTTTCAGAAAATAAAATAGTGTTTAAATGGTGTTTTTAATTACAAAGGTTTTAAGTATTAAAACTACTCTAGTTGAAACACAGTTAGATTTAACGAAAACTAACTAAATAAATAGAAACAAGGTTATGATTATTATGTATTACGATTATCC
This sequence comes from Parasteatoda tepidariorum, assembly GCF_043381705.1. Taxonomy (NCBI): domain Eukaryota; kingdom Metazoa; phylum Arthropoda; class Arachnida; order Araneae; family Theridiidae; genus Parasteatoda; species Parasteatoda tepidariorum. The sequence goes on from NC_092208.1 coordinate 61,081,932, forward strand.
ATTATGCATTATATATATTGTGCTTCATTTTATAGTTACAACGTTTAAAAATTATAATGCTATTTTGTATTAGGAATCGTCCCTTTGTACTATTTACGCTACAAAAATATATTTGCAGAATTCTGAGAATGCTGAGGTTTTATATTTTTATTAGGAAATGACTCTTTATTGAAAATTCCCAGTTTACGCTTTTAAAAGAATATATACATTTAGCAATGTTTTCATTGTCATTAAATATGAGTAAAAAAAGTAATAAGATATTAATAACCTTTCATCTCCAATTTTTGTCTGAGAATTTTTTAATTGGAATATAGTTTTGTCTCGAAACACCTGCTGAGAAAATAATATTTTGGGGAATTTTGGTCTCTTTAAAGTACTAAAAATCAATCATGCAGAACATATGACGACTTGAATGGGTAGTTTTTAGTAGTTTTGTATTATAAATTTGGATAATTTTTACGCAGACTTTATAAGTCACTCTGAAATTGGTAACATCACATTGCTGTTGTTAAATTGCAAAAATTGCCTTCAATTTAATAGTAAACAAAATCTTTAAATTGCAACTTATTCTTATTAATAACTGCTGTAAAAGTATTCTTATAACGGTGACAAACACACCTTGAGTAGTGGTGGCTTAGGAGATAGAGCACTCGCCTCCTAGTGAAGTGCCCTGGGTTCGAATCCCAGCGATAACTGGATTACTTGATACGAAATCCGCACTCGGCTCGCGTCGACCACAGTGCTGAAGCAAAATATCCTCAGTGATATCTTCATCAAATTAAGGGTAAAAGTCCCCTTGCCCTCGGGTTAACTGTAGAAGGTTTTCATGCTTTTCCCAATATAACGCAAATGCAGGTTAGTTCCAACAAAAAGTTCTCCACGAACGCAAATCTTTCCCAAGCCAGGAGTTCCTTTGTTTTCTGGATTGGGTTCAAAATTACATAGCTACGGGGTTGAACATTGGTAGTTGTAACCTCAAAATTGGATCGTGTGTTCAATGACTGTTATAAAAATGAAAATTAAATAAACACACCTTAAATACTAGAATTGGAAATTGAAATAATACCATCAAATAAACCAATAGGAATCATCGTTCTAACAGCTTAGCAAAAAAATGTTTCCCACGCTACTTGTGCGTGATGGATAAATTTTTACTCAAAAAAGCGAAGAAAAATCAAAACTGCAATGCTCGAATGAGATTCACAAATCAATAATCTTCTTCAGCTATAACAGAAAAGCGAGGTGAAAAACCACTTTTCATAGAAAATTGCCCAAAGGGAGTTTAACGGAAGATGGAGAAAAAAATACAGTGAGGAAAAAAATAACGAAATCAACAAATACCGTTTTTTTTATTTTATATAGATATATTTAAAAAAGAAACACAAAAAATACGGGAAAAAAGAAATCGAAGATGCGCAGACAAGCAAAAACCACCTAGTTTTGACGGGTTAATACCGAGTTCAGATTTTTGGTCCATCCTCTTCGTCTTTCTTATCGTGGGAGATATCTACCGGAGAAGAAAAGAAAAAAGAAAAGAAAAGGTTGACTTTCCAATAAAGTTCTCAGTATCTTTAGCTATTTTTTAGGTGTTAGTGAGGGCCCGAAATTGGAATTTTTTTTCTGTTTTCAAGACAAGTTCAAGTTGAGTTGAAAGCAAGGAGTATAAATTTGAGGAACATAAAATTCTTAAGAATTGTCAGGTATTAATTTTTGGGAGTAAATTCATGATGAAAGTAATGCAGCATTTGGAAGCTAATTTATAAAAATTAATTTGTGAAATATTTTTTATTAAAAACAAAAATGCTCGATATAAGTGTTATTCAAAAATGAAATATACTTAAAACAAATCAATTAAAAAAAATTCTATTAGTTAAAATATTTATGAAAATCAAGCACAATTTCGAAGAATTCTAAATATGAATACACGAAGACTATTGGTCAATACTTCGAACAATGCAAGATTGCACAGCAATCTTCGGTAGTTGGGGAGCATCAGCAATAAGGAGAAGGAGAAAACTAATTTTCGAAATTTTTATGGACAGAAAATTCTGCATCATAAAGCTATCAAAAAGCATATATGAAAATATTGAATTGTCCGAAACCTCTTTATACAATGTATATGCTGGGATAAAGATGCAGTAAAATTCTAAAGTTACTTTAATTTAAACATGTGTTTAGGAGCTAATAAATAGCATTAAATTAAAAAAAAAAATTAATGTTATTAAAGTGATCCAAGCTAAAATACAAGTGTGAACATATCCGTAAAGACAGTGACCTAATTTAAAAAGCATAGCAAAAATTCTCCAAAAAGATAGTCAAAGGATCCAATTAAAAACACAAGCGGAAACCATCGATACATTTAGTAAAGTGATCCAATTAAATACACAATTGGAAATCATCCGAATGAAGTGATCCAATTTAGCCAGTGACATAATTTAAAAAGTACAGCAAAAACCATCCAAAAAGATAGTCAAAGGATCCAATTAAAAACACAAGCGGAAACCATCGATACATTTAGTAAAGCGATCCAATTAAATACACAAGTGGAAATCATCCGAATGAAGTGATCCAATTTAGCCAGTGACATAATTTAAAAAGCACAGCAAAAACCATCCAAAAAGATAGTCAAAGGATCCAATTAAAAACACAAGCGGAAACCATCGATACATTTAGTAAAGCGATCCAATTAAATACACAAGTGGAAATCATCCGAATGAAGTGATCCAATTTAGTCAGTGACATAATTTAAAAAGCACAGCAAAAACCATCCAAAAAGATAGTCAAAGGATACAATTAAAAACACAAGCGGAAAACATCGATACATTTAGTAAAGCGATCCAATTAAATACACAAGTGGAAATCATCCGAATGAAGTGATCCAATTTAGCCAGTGACATAATTTAAAAAGCACAGCAAAAACCATCCATAAAGATAGTCAAAGGATACAATTAAAAACACAAGCGGAAAACATCGATACATTTAGTAAAGCGATCCAATTAAATACACAAG